>NW_027467702.1:37500-40000 GCF_046742065.1 Oratosquilla oratoria | reverse complement strand
TAATGTGGATGAAGATGAAACTGGGAAAGGAGATGTGGGTCTTTGTAAGTGCATATGGGCCTGGCAGTGAGAAGAGTGTAGAAGAAAGGGAGGCTTTTTGGATAGATTTAAATGAGTGCATAGAGGATTTAGGAAGAAATGTCAATGTAATAGTACTAGGAGACCTTAATGCTTGGGTAGGATATGGTCCAATCGATGGAGTGGTTGGGAAATGTGGAGTTCCAGGAAAGAATCGTAGTGGAGAGTTGATGGTGGAAATGTGTCTCGGAAGAGCAAATACAGTGTTTTGGAAGAAAGTCAAGCATAAGTACACATGGGAGAGGGTGGTGGAGGGAAGGGTGGTAGATAGAGCGCTAATGGATTATGTAGTGGTAAATAGGATTTTGATAGGAAGAGTTAAGGAAGTACATATGCTAAGGGGAGAGGGTGGGGGAATATCAGATAATTTTTTAGTGGAAGGTAAGTTGAGAGTGGAAGATAGATGGAGAAAGAGGAAAGGGATAAAAGGTAGGGAGATTCTTATAGTGAACTCTTTAAAGGAAAAGGAAAAGGAGAAGGAGTACGAAAAGAAGCTGAAGGCGGAGAAGGAGGGAGTGAGGGATAGAGTAGAGCTGGGTGTGGAGGAGGAATGGGGATGGTTCAAGGAGGGAGTCATAAAGCGTGCAAGGATGGACAGGGGGAAATACCCCCCCCCACCACCACCTCCTCCTCCTCGTAGACGGAATTGTCAAACTCACGGTGACCCCCCACCCTTACGGGATGTCCTGAACTTCCAACCCCGACATTCAGAGTATTTGTGAATCCACAACAAACTACAATCAAAACAATGCTCATCACCAGTACCACCCAAAACGACAATGCCAATAGGGGACAGGTCCCTCGAACAACCCGAACTACTGTACTACTACTATTACTACAACGCCCCAGGCACTCGCGAAGAGGGCCGAAGCCGCCAGCACCGTTACGATTGGCATCAAAACCAAAATTAAGATAAGAGGAATGGCCAAAGAACTAATTACAGTGAATGTTGGCACAATTCAAGACATAAAAGTCAGAAATTCTTGAACTAAAGGTAGAACAAGTACTACGTCGACTGATAAATGTATTAATACAATAAAAAGTGAATATACGGATCATAAAAACGTAAAAAGATTAAATACATTAATAGATAAATGAATAGAAAATAGATAATATCAAATAAGACACACTTATCGTTTTGGGCGACTTCAGTGCGGTTACTGGCACCGTTAGAACTGGCTATGATATATTGGTCCCCATGGTTCTAGAACAAGTAATATCAATAGTTCTCTCCTTCCGAACTATACAAAGTCTAGAAGGCTGAGGATTGGCGGTTCTTGGTTCCAGAGGCGAGAGCCATACCGATGGGCATGGTATAGTAATGCCAGAGGATTGGTGAAGGAGATCGATCACACACTTGTCAGCGCTTATTGGAAGATCCTACAGAACTTCAGTGTTTATCGAAGTGCTGAATCCTTTGTGACCGATCATAGAGTTGTGGTCGCAACACTTAGACTACGTATCAAATCCAGGAGAATACCGAGATGTAACCCACTTTGATTCCAACTAAAGAAACTGAGGGATAGTGCGTGTGCCCTGGAGTATGCGATAGCAATCTCTAATCGGTTTGAAGCACTTGGCTCTCTCGAGGACCCTGAAGAACTATGGGACACTTTCAGACGCGAAACTCTGAAAGCTGTCGAGGAGTGCGTTGGAGAGTGCCCAAGGTCGAGTAGTGGTGTGGCGTCGCACAGCAGTTGGATTGTCCAAATAGTTGAACAGAAATCTAAGGATTGTAACAACCCATTTTCGCCTCATATATTTTTCTCGCATTTCCTTCAAGTTGATTATGGCTGATGGATTTGTCCTTGGTTTGTACATACATGATGATGTTGGTGGTGTGTTCGTTAGTGCTTGAAAAACCTTCCCATCAACCACAGTTAGTATTCTTAAAAGGACATGCGTGCAGGAGTGAGACACTTGTCATTTAAATATCGCTTTCTTAAGATATTGCGAGAAGAAGCACCCATTTTATGCTCTATTAGATAGGTAAATATATAATCTAACTGCTATTTTGTGTTACACTGCTTGAAAAGTATTGAATATATGAACATTTTTAATGTTTTTTGAAATATATAATAATGATGTATATCATATACATAAGTCTTTTCCTGGTTATTATATATACTCTTTAGTCGTGCATATTTGTTCCTGTCTCATTATTGGGTGCCTGAAGACAGCATGACATTTGTGAGAGCAAGTTGATTAAAATGCAGTATTTTGTATTATTAATTTTTCACCCTAATCTAATAATATAACGAAATTTTTCATGTATATTGATAATATATATATATATACTTTCCAACAATAAAGAAGCAGCTTTTGATCAAAATTGTCACACTGATTTTTTTATTTTTGCTCACAAAATCAAGGAATCTGACTATTGTGCGTCGCGGAAGACACTGAAGAGTATAGAGTTGGG
>NW_027467702.1:20000-25000 GCF_046742065.1 Oratosquilla oratoria | reverse complement strand
AATACGTCCGTCCCCAGGCCGTCCGCGGTAAGAACCCGGGCCTCTTTGAAGACAGGGGGACGTGTCTTATGGTACGGAGTGTGGCGCCCCCCAGGGTCATCAGGCCTCTGGGCAGCGCCATACCTCCGACCATCATCGGTCCTCTATTGCCTCACGGTTTGTATCAGGCCCTAGGCGTAGACTTTGACCATATACGATCGCAATACGTCCCCGTCTTCAGGCCGTCCGTGGTAAGAACCCGGGCCTCTTTGAAGACAGGGGGACGTGTCTTATGGTACGGAGTGTGGCGCCCCCCAGGGTCATCAGGCCTCTCGGCAGCCCCAAACCACCGGTCATCAATGGTCCTCTAACAGCCTCATAGCTTGCTTCGTCAGGCCCTAGGCGTAGACTTTGACCTTATACGATCGTAATCCGTTCCCCATACGTCTTCGGGTCGTCCGCGGTAAGAACCCGGGCCTCTCGGAAGACGGGGGGACGTGTCCTATGGTACGGAGGGGGTGCCCCCGAGGGTCATCAGGCCTCTCGGCAGCCCCATACATCCGACCAATAATGGTCCTCTAACGCCTTAATGGCTCCCTTTGTGAGGCCCTAGGCGTAGACTTTGACCTTTTCCACTCGTAATCCGTTCCCCATACGTCTTCGAGTCGTCCGTGGTAAGAATCCGGGCCTCTCGGAGGACAAGGGGACGTGTCCTATGATACGGAGGGTGACGCCCCGAGGGTCATCAGGCCTCGGCAGCCCCATACCTTCGACCAATAATGGTCCTCTAACGCCTTATAACATTCTTTGTCAGGCCCTAGGCGTAGACTTTGACCTTTTCCACTCGTACTCCGTTCCCCATACGTCCTCAAGTCGTCCGTGGTAAGATCCCGGGCCTCTTGGAGGACAAGGGGACGTGTCTTATGATACGGAGGGTGGCTCCCCGAGGATCATCAGGCCTCGGCAGCCCCATACCTCCGAGCTTCAATGGTCATCTAACGCCTCACGGCACCACCTTCCAGGTTTCTTAAGCAAAAAACCACCCAGTCCTTCTCATGAGCCACAGCCAACCTCTTATCAACTTCACTTGGCTTGAGTTTAAAGATGACTTACCTGATGTTCCACCCCCAAGTAAAACACAAAAGCACTTTAGACTTAGGGAGTCTAGTGTTAGTTAAAATGAGTATAAATTAGTTCAAAGAAACTACAATCATTTAGTGTAATGAGAAGAGGAAAATGTTTTAAATAGTACAGTTTAAGTTGGCGCAAAGTGCTACGTATTACATAAATAAAATGCCTTGACCTTAAAAAAAAAAAAAAAAAAAACAGGTCGAAATGGACATGACTTCTCCTATTGAACTTAAGCTAATATATAGTCATGATGGTCAAGAATTTTACCATGTTGAAATTAATTTCAACGCTCACTGTAACTCAGATCGAAATGACCATGACTTTTCCTATTCAACTTAAGCTAACCTCCAGTCATGATGGTCGAGAATTTTACCATGTTAAAATTAATTTCGACGCGCACTGTGACTCAGGTCGAAATGGACATGACTTTTCCTATTCAACTTAAGCTAATCTATAGTCATGATGGTCAAGAACTTTACCATGTTAAAATTAATTTCAACGCTCACTGTGACTCAGGTCGAAATGACCATGACTTTTCCTATTCAACTTGAGCTAATCTACAGTCATGATGGTCGAGAATTTTACCATGTTAAAATTAATTTCGACGCTCACCGTGACTCAGGTGGAAATGGACATGACTTTTCCTATTCAACTTGAGCTAATCTACAGTCATGATGGTCGAGAATTTTACCATGTTAAAATTGATTTTGACGCTCACTTTGACTTAGGTCGAAATGACCATGACTTTTCCTATTCAACTTAAGCTGATCTGTAGTCATGATGGTCAAGAATTTTACCATGTTAAATTAATTCAACGCCCACTGTGACTCAGGTCGACACGAACATGACTTTTCCTATTCAACTTAATTTAATCTACAGTCATGATGGTCGAGAATTTTACCATGTTAAAATCAATTTCGACGCTCACTGTGACTTAGGTCGAAATGAACATGACTTTTCCTATTCAACTTAAGCTAATCTGTAGTCATGATGGTCAAGAATTTTACCATGTTAAACTAATTCAACGCCCACTGTGACTCAGGTCAACATGAACATGACTTTTCCTATTCAACTTAATTTAATCTACAGTCATGATGGTCGAGAATTTTACCATGTTAAAATTAATTTCGACGCTCACTGTGACTTAGGTCGAAATGAACATGACTTTTCCTATTCAACTTAAGCTAATCTGTAGTCATGATGGTCAAGAATTTTACCATGTTAAACTAATTCAACGCCCACTGTGACTCAGGTCAACATGAACATGACTTTTCCTATTCAACTTAATTTAATCTACAGTCATGATGGTCGAGAATTTTACCATGTTAAAATTAATTTCGACGCTCACTGTGACTTAGGTCGAAATGAACATGACTTTTCCTATTCAACTTAATTTAATCTACAGTCATGATGGTCCAGAATTTTACCATGTCAAAATTTATTTCAACGCTCACTGTGACTCAGTGATGTCACGGTATGATAAGATGACGTCATTATGTGATAAATTGACGTCACCATGTAGTCCTATGACGTCAATTTGTGTCCCTGTGACGTCACGAGACGATCCTATGGCGCCATGATCAATCCGGTGACGTCACAGTATAATCACATGATGTCACTAGGTATTAAACATATAGAAGTCCGCTTGTGGGTGATGAGACGTCACAAATTGCCATAGCACACTATTGGATGAAGACGCTCGCCACGGGCTTCGAGGACTTCCCGCGGGAAGACTTGGGGTGAGTTGGATACATACCGAGGGTCCAGGCCCGTCTTCGTGGGAGACGCTCAGGGAACGTCTTCACCCAGGACGACGCCTCTTGACTAACGCCCACGGACGAGGTCGCTCGGAAACGAACTTGGCCTCGCATACTCCCTTTCGGTTTCTCGCTTACCCCGAGGATCTTCACGAAACTAGTGAGAGTGGTAGGCGTACGTTGGACGGAAGCAAGCGTCTCCACACTCATGTTCCTAGACGGCTAGTTGATGCATTTGCCCACCGGGGAGGGTGCATCGGCCGACATCTCAGTGGCTCTGAGTATGTTGGCGGACGTGGAGTTCGGGGTGGACTGGGACGGGTCTGCCCTTGCTCCCACATAGAGACTTTATTGGCTCGGGATTGAGTGGGACACAGTCAGCGTCCTTCGGGTGCTCCCCTGCGCCAAAAGAGCGTGCTTCTCTCACACGTCCTCCCTCCTTCGGTGGCGGGGGTTGCCTCAACTTCGCGACCCCGGTCCTTCCACTGAGCCGCTTAGGGCGCCGACGGCTGGTACGGGAGGTCGACAGGAGCATACTGCTTCTCCCGCGTGACCTGCCCGGGCCGATACCCTCAGCACTCCACAGGTTGTTGCGTCCCTGGCTTCGGTCGGGGGCCCTACGCCGGTCGCTCTATCCAGGTTTCAAGAGATCTACGTAGTGTAGTAACTACGCCCACAAGTGTTCGAGTCGTTCTCCCTCCGCTACGACACCCCAGAGGTGGACCTGTTTGCCTCCCCAAACACGACCCAGCTCCCCCTTTACCTCACCTGCATCCAAAGGACACGCACAGGAGGCCCAGACGCCTTCACGGAGGACTGGAACAGTAATTTCAACAGTTCTCTCCTTCCGAACTTTACAAAGTCTAGAAGGCTGAGGATTGGCGGTTCTTGGTTCCAGAGGCGAGAGCCATACCAATGGGCATGGTATAATAATGCCAGAGGATTGGCGAAGGAGATCGATCACACACTTGGAAGATCCTACAGGACTTCAGTGTGTATCGAAGTGTTGAATCCTTTGGGACCGATCATAGAGTTGTGGTCGCAACACTTAGACTGCGTATCAAATCCAGGAGAATACCGAGATGTAACCCACCTGGATTTCATCTAAAGAAACTGAGGGATGGTGCGTGTGCCCTGGAGTATGCAATAGCAATCTGTAATCGGTTTGAAGCACTTGGCTCTCTCGAGGACCCTGAAGAACTACGGGACACTTTGAGACGTGAAACTCTGAAAGCTGTCGAGGAGTGCGTTGGTCGAGTAGTGGTGTGGCGTCGTGGTAGACACTGAAGAATAAAGAGTTGGGCCGTGCTACCAGAATGGCTGGGGAACAATATAAAACTCAGAAACGGGGGACTAAAGCTCCCATGAGAATGGATAAGAAGTTGTACGTTAGGGGAATCGCTGAGGCCATCTTAATGCAAATGACCTCAGGCCTGCTTACCGAGCCCTGAAGAAGCTCCGCTTTAAAAGTGTGACCAAGAGGATCACATTTAGAAGAGGTGATGGCGAGCTAGTGTTAGGTGTGGAGAGGTGTAACCCCTTTGCCGGGCGCTTTGAGCAGTTGCTGATAGGTGACCCTCCAAGTGGACAGCTTCCCCTTGATGGTGTTCGGGTGGCGGTTCCTGATCCACCGATAGATGAATCTTCGCCCTCTCTAGCAGAGGTCAGAGAAGCTGAGTATGTGTGTGTGTGTGGGGGGGGTTGGGTTGTTTCTAACCAATGATGGCGCCCGAGTGGTGAGGGGATGGAGATGTGATCGGGTCTCACGCGAGGGAGGGCCACGAAGATGAATCGAATCACCTGGCGACAGGTGAATGTACCACCCGGAACCCGCCTTCGCCCACCGACGGGTTGGCATGGAGGCGAATAGAATAATTTGACGGCAGCTGGGATGTGAGTGCGAGGACCACCCGGCGCAAAAGGGGCAGATGATATATTTCGGGGACCCTCAGGTCGGTTTTATTCAGCTGAGGGAACTCCCTTCCAATATATATATATATATATATATATATATATATATATATATATATATATATATATATATATATATATATAAATCTATAGATTTTTTCGCTTTACATATTCTATTTTTTTCTTTATCCATTCTATTCTTTATAATTTTCTTATACTCAT
>NW_027467702.1:10000-15000 GCF_046742065.1 Oratosquilla oratoria | reverse complement strand
AATGAAATTACTATAAACATAGAAGTTTGTTTGGTTTTACACGTGTGCCCCTAGATATTCTAGACAGTAAACTAGGATTTCTAACATTCATTTCTGATAACGTAATCCCTCCAATTATAAGCAGGTACACAATATCACTAAAACGTGAATCTGTATATGCAGTATTATATTGCAGAGCTAATCCTGAACTGAGGGTATTGACCTCACTTTGGAAAATGAATGAGACTGCTCGTGGACTGACATAGGTTTGTTGCTTGACTTGACCCTTTGATGACGATGACATACCCATGGATTTTAGATAAACTTTATCATTAAAACATATACACAGTAATATATACAATCTGAAATTCCCTTAGGCAAGAGACCAAAATACTCGTATTAACACATGATGCCTTAATGATGTATGCTCTCTTCGCCTGAGGACAAAGTTATAAGTTGATACTATTGGGAACAAAGTTATATATAAATCTCAATAAAAGTTGTATACCCGAGCGAGAGGTAACTCTATGCTGCTGAAGAGTGACTTCCAGCCGAATGAATGAATTAATAAAGGAATAATAATAGCTAAGATAATAAATAAAGAAATTGATTAATGAGAATATGAAAATTTGATTTATAATAAATCAAGGAATTGACACTTAGATAAATAAGTAAACAACAGGTAAATAAATAATGTATATATGTATATATACGTATATATATATACATATACAATATATATATGTATATTTATATATGTATATATATATATATATATATTTATATATATATATGTATATATTTATATATATATACATATATATATATATATATATGTATATCGCATATAAAAGCATTATGGCAATAATTTTCTTGTTAACTTGTTCAATACTGCGAACAAGACAACGTATTTCAAGAGGCAATCTATGTAGATCAGCAAATGACATTACCACACTGACGCAGGTTAGTTAAACCAGTAGATATTTCGGTACCAACATTTCGAAGTTACACAACTTCATTCTCAAGGCCGAATTAATACATACGAAAATTAATGCGTAAATATATTGAGAAGTGTTACATAGAAAGGTTACAAAGAAAAAACAACATGAAATAAGCATGAAACTAGGAGAGGTCAGTATGCTATCATAGACAACAATTCTTGCCAGGAGAATCTCCTACCTAAGTATACTCATTTATATGTATATATATATATATATATATATATATATATATATATATATATATATATATATATATATATATATACATATATATATTATTATATATATAATATATACATCTTAATATATATATATATATATATATATATATATATGTTTGTATATATATAAACATATATATTTATAAACATATATATATATCTATATATATATGTATATATATATATATATATATATATATATATATATATATATATATATATACACATATACATACCCACCTACCTACATACATATACCAAGGCTTCTTCCCCCTTACAAGTGAGGTAGCCAAAAAGGAAAAGGCATAAATCATTCCCACCCATTCCATTCCTGAATATACTCCACACCCCTCCACCCTCCCTCTTATCTTAGGACCTTTTGGAAGACGGGTCATCCCTGCACCTTATCCACTGCCCTGGGTCAGAAGCAGTGTCGCAAGACACAGCACATCCACAGCAAGGCCGCTTCATTGAATTGGCGACCCCCCCCCTCCGTCCCCCCATGCATAAAACGAGAAGACGGGGAGAAATCCCTTCGGGCTGCGTCAAATTTTGCTCACACATACTACCTCATCCCCCATCCACCCGCCCATTCCACCTCATGCATCACAACATCATCCATTTACAACCATTCTCCATTCACCCATGTCTTCTGTTCTGTCCCGTCCTTCGTCAACAGACATTCCCCTTTTCCCCAAAGCCCCGTTCACCCCATTCATCCACCTCATCCTAGGACGTCCCCTCATGTTCACTCCCTGCACATCTGCCTTCCGCACCTCTTTTACTAGTCTTTGTTCACTCATTCTTTCCATGTGTCCAAACCATCCTAATACTCTTTCATCAACCCTATCTCCCAACTGCCTTTCCACCCCTGTTTTGCTCCTCACCTCCTCATTTCTCACTCTATCTAGCCTAGTAACCCCCATCATACTTCTCAGACACCTCATCTCAAACACATTCAAACTCCTTCTCTCTTCCTCTCTTATGTTCCATGTTTCTGCCTCATACAATGCTGTTGGCACAATCAGTCCTCCATACAGTCTCCTTGTAGCATCCATTCCCAAATGTCTATTCCTCATTACACTTTTTAATCCACCAAAGCATTTACTCGTTTCTCTCAATCCACATTCTACCTCCACCTTCACTCCAGCTTTTGCTGCCACATTTGCACCCAAGTATCTAAAACTATCCACTTCCTCCAGTCGCTCTCCCTTAATGCTCACTTCCAGTCTACTGCCACTTTCACCCCTTTTACATTTCATCACCTTACTTTTACCCACATTTATCTTTAGCTTCTATCACATACTCTCCCAAACTCTGTCACCAACTTCCTCAATCCCACCTCCGATCCTGCCACAAGCGCAGTGTCGTCCGCAAACAACAGCTGGCTCACCTCCCACTTTTCTCCATTTTCTTTAACCATCTCCAATCCCTGACCCACTACCCTTGCATTTACCTCTCGCACCACCCCATCCATGTATAAGTTGAACAGCCTGGGTGACATAACGCATCCTTGACGAATTCCCACCTTTACCTGGAACCACTCACTCTCTCCATTTCTAGTCCTGACACAAGCTCTCATAAAAACTCTTGACAGCTCCTAGAAGCTCTCCTCCTGTCCCATATATCTGCATAACCTCCCACAGTGCCTTTCTGTCTACCCTATCGTAAGCCTTTTCCAGATCCATAAAAGCCCAAACAACATCCTTCCCCTTTCCTATAGCTTTCTCACATATCTGTCTTACCACAAAGATCTGATTTACACAACCTCTACTCGTCCTTAATCCACACTGTTCCTCACTAATTTCTCCCTCTGTTCCTCTCCTAATCCTCTCAATGAAGATCCTCCTATAAGCCTTCCCAACTACACTTAACAAGCTAATCCCTCTGAAACTACTACATTCACACTTGTCCCATTTTCCCTTGTAAAGAGTAACTATACAGGCACTCCTCCAGTCCTCCTGCACTCTACTCTCCCTCCGGCAAACATTAAATAACCTCACCAGCCAGTCCACCATCACTGTACCTTCTTTTTTTTTTTTAGACATTCTGTATGGCATCCATCCAGACCAGGTGCCTTACCTGCTTTCATCATCTTAACAACTGCCTCCACTTTATCCTTCCTTATTTCTCCTCCATTTTCCTCACTCATCACGGTCATTTTCTTAGCATTTCCCACTGCAGCTATCTCTCCTTTCCTATCCTCCTTCACATTTAGCAACTCCCTAAAATATTCTGCCCATCTTCCCCTTACTGCCTTCTCTTCCATTATCATCTCTCCATGTACACCTTCTACCTTTTCTTCTCTACTTGATTCGCCTCCTCTTCCTCTCTTAATTTCTTTCCAAAACATCTTTTTATTACTTTCAAAGTTTTCTGTCATACTCTTACCCTATTTCACATTTGCTCTCCACTTTGCCTCCTTTACCTTTTACTTTACTTCTCTTTTCTTTTCTTTGTACCTCTCATATGACTCCTTCGTCCTATTTTATAACCAATATGTGAAAGCTCGCTTCTTCTCTTCTACTACATTCCTTGTTTCCTCATCCCACCATTCACTACCCTTCCTTCTATTTCCTCCTGTCCTTGTTCCACAGACCATCCTTGTACACTTTGTGACTCCCTCCTTAAACCATCCCCATTCCTCCTCTACACCTAGCTCTACTCTATCCTTCGCTCCCTCCCACTCCTTCAGCTTCTTCTTGTACTCCTTCTCTTTTTCCTTTTCATTTAAAGAGTTCACTCTAAGCACCTCCCTACCTTTTGTCCCTTTCCTCTTTCTCCATCTATCCTCCACTCTCAACTTACCTTCCACCAAAAAGTGATTGATATTCCCCCAGCCTCTCCCTTTAGCACATGTACATCCTTAACTCTTCCTATCATAATCCTATTTACCACTACATAATCCATTAACGCTCTACCACCCTTCCCTCCACCACCCTCTCCCATGTGTACTTATGCTTGACTTTCTTCCAAAACACTGTATTTGCTATCATCAACTCTCTTTCTAGACACAATTCCGCCATCAACTCTCCACTACGATTTTTTCCTTATATATTTAACCATATAATATATATTTTTATATATTATTATATTTATATAGTTATATCGCTCGCATTACATGCATAATCTTGGTCTCTGTATATCTATAACAAGGCTTTTCTTTACAATATGATTATGGTAGACATATGACTATAAAACACACTCTTTTGTCA
Organism: Oratosquilla oratoria; assembly: GCF_046742065.1. NCBI lineage: Eukaryota > Metazoa > Arthropoda > Malacostraca > Stomatopoda > Squillidae > Oratosquilla > Oratosquilla oratoria. The sequence continues at coordinate 10,584 of NW_027467702.1, read as the reverse complement.
TTCCATACATTATCTCTGCTAGGAACACACTTCAAGTTATAGGTGTATGCTATCCACCCATATTACTAGAAACCAAGTTTCCCTTAGACTCTCTTATCTATATATATAACTACAAAAAATATAATATATATTATATACTTATTATATATAAAATATAATATTATTCTATATATATATATATATATGTGTGTGTGTTGTGTATATTATATTGTGTAACTACACACATATATATATATATATATATACTACTTATGTATAAATATATATATATATATATATATATATATATATATATATTTGTATATATATATATACATATAATGTGTCATTCACCCCCCCCTATTCTTACATATCTTACGATAGCCAAATATATAGGAAAAGGCATATTTTCCCACCCATTCCATTCCTGAATATACTCCATAACCCCCACTAGCCATACTTAAGACGGTCATCCCTGCACCTTTCCACGTCCCCCGTCATGCATGAGTTGTCGCAAGACACAGCACATCCACCAACGTTCCCCCGCTTCTTGAATCCTCTCTCCCCCCTAGCCGCCATGCATAAAACGCATCACAAGGACCTGA
>NW_027467702.1:0-5000 GCF_046742065.1 Oratosquilla oratoria | reverse complement strand
AGAAAAGATAATAAGAATACAAGAAAAATTAAAAATATAGTAGAAAAAAATTAGATGTATGAAATAAAAGTAAAGAAAATCATATGTATATCAACATGAACAAGAAGTAGAAAATTAATAGAAAATATATAAAGATTATTAAAAGAAATAATAGAAATAGATAACAAAAAACCCTCAGCTGAATAATATAACTTTTCCCTAATCATATATGAAGAAGAAAATTTAATGCGTTGGGGAATCGCATGAATTGTCAGACACTTGTCACTTTTATTCCTGTTGACATCAGGCCTTTTTACCTCCGTTGCACCTACAGTTGTTATTATTATCATTATTATTGATATTATGATCATTATTATTATTATAATCATTATTACTATTATAATCATTATTACTATTATAATCATTATTACTATTATAATCATTATTACTATATTATAACTAGTTATCATTATTATCATTATCATTATTATTTTTATTTTCATTATTATTATTGTTATCATTATTATCATTATTGTTAATATTATTATTATTATTATTATTATTATTATTATTATTATTACTATTACTAGCACGACCCGTAGAAATTCCACGGAATTTACGAAGGAGTCTTCAAAATCTCCCGAAGGAGTCTTTAGTCTCCAAAAGGAGTCGTCAAAGTCACCTGACGTCAAATTCTCCGTCGTCTCTCTCTCTCTCTCTCTCTCTCTCTCTCTCTCTCTCTCTGTCTCTCTCTCACCCTTTCTCTCTAATTCTCGTTAGGTCAATCATAAAGGCAATAAAAGTTTTTGAATCGTTTATATCATGTCACATAGAACCCGCGGAAATTCCACGGTTATTCAACTTTGAAGTATTACGAAGTAGTCTTCAAAATCTCCCGAAGGAGTCTTCAGTCTCCAAAAGGAGTCGTCAAAGTCTCCCGACGTTGTCGTCAAATTCTCCTGTTCTCACTCTCTCTCTGTTTCTCTTTCTCGCTAGGTCAATCATAAAGGTGATAATTTTTTTTTAATCGTTTATGTCATGTCACAATAAACATTTATAGACGTTTGATTATCTTCATGTAACCTATGATTGAACTTGTATAGACATTTGAATACTGTTTATCTATTCATTTAATTATTTATCTACTTATTTTCGTGAGGTTCTGCCAGGCGCTCAGAAAGCAACGCGACATGGCGTCACACGTTAAGCTTTGAATAAATGCCTTTTTTAACATTTCATTTGTCGAAAGAATGTGATAAATAGGTGAATAAAATCGTCTGTCTTTAGCCAGAACAAAACTACTTCGATTCTTTTGCACCGTGACCTCATGTTGGACGCGCTGAAGCGACGTGACTCACCACTCTCGGCCAATAAGTCGTCTTCGTTGCCGTGACGTCACCACTCTCGCTTCGCTCGCAGCCAATCAGTCGTCAGCAATTTTTGAAGGCTTCGTTGCCCTTGACGTCACCGCGTGACACACACGATAGATAGTTACAACCGTATTAATATATAGAAAGGTAAGCATAGAGAAGAGTTCGGGAGTGAGTCTCTGAGCAACTCTACCCTCCAAAGAAAGGCAAAAATGAAGATGGCTGAATCCTGCGCAAGGAACACTCAAGAAAGTAGAAACCTTCGCGGACAGCCAATCCAAAAAGCCGACTAGAAAAAGGGCAATCAAGGTAAAGTCAGACACCAAAACAATTACCAACAAAGGCCATGCCATGGCACTGAGGAAGAAAGCCACAACTACCGGCACAACAATTATCGACACCAAAATCGAAGTGCCAGAAATGGTCAAAATCAGAATTCAAAAAACTACAGGAGAAATAGTTATAACCAATGTAGATATATGGCAAGAAAAAAATATCAAAATTTTGTTAATGAGAACATTTACTGAGGTGACTACATACGTAGAACCAATACAGAGAAGTACAACATCAATAATGATGAAAAATAGTATATATATGGAAAAATTTGAAATTGGAACAAAGAAAAGATAATGAAAATATAAGAAAAATAGAAAATTATGTAGAAAAAATTAAATATATGAAAGAAAAGTAAAGAAAATCATATATATATCAACATAAACAAGAAGTAAAAAATTGATAAATAAAAATAATGTAGAAAAAAATTAAATGTATGAAAGAAAAGTAAAGAAAATCATATATATATCAACATAAACAAGAAGTAGAAAATTGATAGAAAAAAAAATGATAGAAAAAAAAAACCCTCAGCTGAATAATATAACTTGCACTATTCATATAACTATTATTACTATTATTATAATTATTTATCATTATTAGCATTATCATTATTTTCATTATTATTATTATCATTATTATTATTATTATTATTATTATTATTATTATTATTATTATTATTATTATCATTTGTTTATACATTGTGACGAATGTGGATAGGAGGTAAAGGGAACACGGGCTGAGGGAAATACTTTTATTCCTAACTAGTTTCGCCTGAGTTCCTCTGAAGAAGCCGCTTAGGCGAAACTAGTCAGGAATGAAAGTATTTCCCTCAGCCCGTGTTCCCTTTACCTCTTATCCACATTATTATTATTATTATTATTATCATATTCATTATGATTATTATTACTACTACTATTATTATTATTAATATTATGATTTTCTTTTTATCAATAATATTACTATTATCACTGTTATTATTATTATTTTATTACTATTTTTACCATTGTTATTATTATTATTATTATTGTTGTTGTTGTTATTGTTATTATTATAGTCGTTGCTGTTGTTATTACTCTTATTATTATCATTATCATTATACATACATATACCAACGGTTTTTCCACCTACAAGGGAGGTAGCCAAAATCAAAGTCATAAACCCACTCCCACCCATTTCATCCCACATACTCCATTCCCCTTCACCACCCTTTCCTCCCTTTTTTCTTGACTCCTGGATGACGGGTCATCCCTGCATCTCGCCCACTGCCCTGGGTCAAAAAGAATGTAGCAAGACACAGTACATCCACAGCAAGGCCGCTTCATTTGATCGGCTAAACTTCATCTTATGCAGATAAAGAGAAGACGGGGAGAAATACCTTCGGACTGCGTCAAAATATTGACACACACTCCCTCACCCCCCATCCCCCACCCACTCCCTTCCATGCATTACAACATCATCCATACCTAACTATTTTCCACTTACCCCTATCTTCTGTCATCTTCCTTTCTTCCTCAACAGACATTCCCCTCTTTCCCAATGCCCCCTTTATCCCATCCATCCATCTCATCATTGGTCGCCTCCCTCATGTTCACTCCTTCCACCTTTGCTTTCCACACTTCTTTTACTTATCTTTCTTCACTCATTCTTTCCATGTGTCCAGACCATTCCAATACTCTTTCATCAGCCCTATCTCCCAACTCCTTTCCACCACACCTCTCCTCCTCACCTCCTCTTTTCTCACCCCTACCATATTTCTCAGGCATTTCATCTGAAACACATTTAAACTATTCCTCTTTTTATCTCTTATGTTCCATGTTATATGTTATTATAATTATTAATGTTGTCATTATTGTTATCAGTTATTATTTTTGTTATTATTATCATTATTATATTGTTATTATTATTATTATTATTATTACTATTATTATTATTATTGTTATTACTATTATTATTATTATTGTTATTATTATTATTATTGTTATTATAAATATCAATAATAATATAATTATCATCATTATTATCATTATTATTAATATTATTATTATTATTGTATCATTATTATTATTATATTATTATTATTACTATTATCATTACGTGTCATTGTTACTCTGACAAGTATGATAGGGGTTACTAGGCTGAATAGAGTCAGAAACGAAGAGGTGAGGAGGAAAACGGGTGTGGAAAGAGAGTTGGGAGATAGGGTTAATGAAAAAGTTAAGAGATGGTTTGGACACGTGGAAAGAATGAGCGAAGAAAGATTAGTAAAAAAAGGTGTGACAGGCAGAGGTAGAAGGATTTAATATGAGGGGCGACCAAGGATTAAATGGATGGATGGGGTAAAACGGAATTGGGAATGAGGGTAATGTCTGTTGAGGAAGGACGGGAGTAGACAAAAGATCGGGATGAATGGGTGATAGGGGTGAGGTTCGATTGTTGAATGAAGCGGGCTTTCCGTGGATGTGCTGTTTCTTGCGACATTGCTTCTGGCCCAGGGCAGTGGGCGAGATGCAGGGATGACCCATCATCCAGAAGGAGCCAAGATAAGAGTGGGGGAAGGGGGTTGATGGGAGTGCGGAATGAATGGGAGTGGATTTATGGCTTTGTTTTTTGCCTACCTTCTTTGTAAAGGGGAAAAAGACTTTGGTATATATATGCATGTATATGTGTGTGTATTATTATTTCTGTTATTATTATTATTATTGATAATATTATTATTATTGTTATTATTATTTTTATTAGTATTATTGTTATAATTATTATTATTATTACCATTATTATTATCATTATTATTATTATTATTATTATTATTATTATTATTATTATTATTATTATTATTATTATTATTATTACTATTACCATCATCATCATTATCAATAACGTTATTATTATCATAATTATTCTTATTATTGTTATTCTTATTGTATTTATTATTATTATTATTGTTAATATTGCTATATCATTATTCTTATTATTCTTTTTATTATTATTATTATTTTGATATTAACATTATTATTGTTATTATTATTATCATTATTATTGTTATTGTTATTGTTATTATTACTGTTATTGTTATTATTAATAGTATTAATATCTTTATTATCATTATTATTATATGATAACTTACAATAGCTATAGGATGTTAACATTGATAATAATAATATAATAGAAATGAAAATACTAATAATACAGCCTTTACATCTAAGAATGCCATGGCAATTAATAAAATGACAAACGATATGCAGGAAAAAAATTCAAGTACCCTACGGTATTGGAAATTCCTTTCACATTTTCAAAACGGATATGTCAGTGGGTCTCGGC
>NW_027467701.1:30000-32500 GCF_046742065.1 Oratosquilla oratoria | reverse complement strand
TCTTCTTCTTCCTACTCATCCTCCTCCTCCTCTTTTTCCTCCTCCTCCTCCTCTTCTTCCTCCTCTTCTTCCTCCTCCACCTCCTCCTCTTCTTCCTCCTCCTCCTCCTCCTCCTCTTCTTCTTCCTCCTCCTCCTCCTCCTCCTCTTCTTCCTCCTCCTCTTCTTCCTCCTCTTCCTCTTCCTCCTCCTTCTCCTTTTCTTCCTCCTCCTTCTCCTCCGCCTCCTCCTCCTCCTCTGCTTCCTCCTCCTCCTCCTTCTTCTTTTCTTCCTCCTCCTCCTCCTCCTCCTCCTCCACCTCCTCCTCTTCTTCCTTCTCCTCCTCCTCCTCCTCCTCTTCATCCTCATCCTCCTCTTCTTCTTCCTCCTCCTCCTCTTCCTCGTCCTGCTCCTCCTCTTCCTCGTCCTGCTCCTCCTCTTCCTCCTCCTCCTCCTCCTCCTCCTCTTCCTCCTCCTCCTCCTCTTCCTCCTCCTCTTCTTCCTCGTCTTCCTCCTCCTCCTCTTCTTTCTCTTCCTCCTCCTCCTCCTACTCCTCCTCTTCTTCCTCCTCCTCCTCTTCTTTTTCTTCCTCCTCCTCCTCTTCCTCCTGTTCTTCCTCCTCCTCCTTCTCCTCTTTTTCCTCCTGCTCCTCCTCCTCTTCCTCCTCGTCTTCTTCCTCCTCCTCCTCTTCTTCTACCTCCTCCTCCTCCTTATCTTCTTCCTCCTCCCCCTCCTCCTCTTCTTTTTCCTCCTCCTCTTCCTAATCCTCCTCTTTTTCATCGTCCTCCTCCTCCATTTCTTCCTCCTCCTCGTCCTCTTCTTCCTCCTCGTCCTCCTCCGCTTCTTCCTGCTCCTCCTCCTCATCCTCTTCCTCCTCCTACTCCTCCTACTCCTCTTTTTCCTCCTCCTCCTCCTCCTCCTCCTCTTTTTCTTCCTGCTCCTCCTCCTCTTCTTCCTCCTCCTCCTCCTCCTCTTCTTCCTCCTGCTCCTCCTCTTTTTCCTGCTGCTCCTCCTCCTCCTCCTCCTCATTTTCCTCCTGCTGCTCCTCCTCCTCTTCTTCCTCCTCCTCTTCTTCCTCCTCCTCCTCCTCTTCTTCCTCCCCCTCCTCCTCCTTTTCTTCCTCCTCCTCCTCCTCTTCTTCCTCGTCATCCTCTTCTTCCTCCTACTCCTCCTCATCCTCTTCTTCCTCCTACTCCTCCTCCTCCTCTTTTTCCTCCTTCTCCTCCTCCTCATCTTCCTTCTCCTCCTCCTCTTCTTCCTACTGCTCCTCCTCCTTTTCCTCATCTTCCTCCTGCTTCTCCTCCTCCTCTTCTTCCTCCTCTTCTTCCTCCTCCTCCTCCTCTTCTTTCTCTTCCTCCTCCTCTTCTTCCTCCTCCTCTTCTTCCTCTTCCTCTTCTTCCTCCTCCTCCTCTTCCTTCTCCTCTTTCTCCTCCTCTTCGTCCTCCCCCTCCTCCTCCTCCTGTTCTTCCTCCTCCTCCTCTTCCTCTTCCTCCTCTTCCTCCTCCTCCTCTTCCTCCTCGTCTTCCTCCTTCTCTTCCTCCTCCTCTTCCTCCTCCTCCTCTTTCTGCTCCTCCTCTTCTTCCTCCTCTTCTTCCTCCTTCTTTTCTTCCTCCTTTTCTTCTTCCTCCTCCTCTTCTTCCTCCTCCTCCTTCTCCTCTACCTCTTCTTCCTCCTCGTCCTCCTACTCTTCTTTCTTCTCCTCCTGTTTTTCCTTCTACTCCTCCTCTTCTTCTTCCTCCTCCTCCTCCTACTCTTCTTCCTCCTCCTCCTCCTCCTCCTCCTCATATTCCTACTCCTCCTGCTTCTCCTCTTCTTCCTCCTCCTCCTCCTCTCCTCCTCCTCCTCTTCCTCTTCTTCCTCCTTCTCCTCCTCCTCCTCATCATCTTGCTCCTCCTCCTCCTCCTCCTCTTTTTCTTCTTCTTCTTTTTCTTTTTTTACCTCCTCCTCCTCCTCCTCCTCCTCCTTTTCGTTCTCCTCCTCCTCCTCCTCTTCCTGTTCCTCTTCCTCTTCTTCCTACTCCTCCTTCTCCTCTTTTTCCTCCTTCTCCTCCTCCTCCTCCTGTTCTTCCTCCCCCTCTTCTTCCTCCTCCTCCTCCTCTTCTTCCTCCTCCTCCTTCTCCTCCTCGTCCTTTTCTTCCTCCTCCTATTCTTCCTCCTCCTCCTCTTCCTCCTCCTCCGCTTCTTCCTCTTCTTCCTCCTCTTCCTCTTCTTCCTCCTCCTCCTCCTCCTCCTCCTCTTCTTCCTCCTCCTTCTCCTACTCCTCCTCCTCTTCCTCTGCTTCCTCCTCCTCCTCCTCCTTCTTCTCTTCTTCCACCTCCTCCTCCTCCTACTCCTCCTCCTCCTCCTCTTCTTCCTTCTCCTCCTCCTCCTCCTCCTCCTCTTCTTCCTTCTCCTCCTCCTCCTCTTCTTCCTCTTCTTCCTCCTCCTCCTCCTCTTCTTCTCCCTCCTCCTCCTCTTCCTCATCCTGCTCCTCCTCTTTCTCCTCCTCCTCCTCCTCCTCCTCTTCCTCCTCCTCCTCTTCCTT
>NW_027467701.1:10000-25000 GCF_046742065.1 Oratosquilla oratoria | reverse complement strand
TTCCTCTTCTTCCTCTTCCTCTTCTTCCTCTTCTTCTTCCTCTTCTTCCTCTTCCTCTTCCTCTTCTTCTTCCTCTTCCTCTTCCTCTTCTTCCTCTTCTTCCTCTTCTTCCTCTTCTTCCTCCTCTTCCTCTTCTTCTTCCTCTTCCTCCTCTTCTTCCTCCTCTTCCTCTTCTTCTTCCTCTTCTTCTTCCTCCTCTTCCTCCTCTTCTTCTTCCTCCTCTTCTTCTTCCTCCTCTTCCTCTTCTTCTTCCTCCTCTTCTTCTTCTTCCTCTTCTTCCTCCTCTTCCTCTTCTTCTTCCTCCTCTTCCTCTTCTTCTTCTTCCTCCTCTTCCTCTTCTTCTTCTTCCTCCTCTTCCTCTTCTTCTTCCTCCTCTTCCTCTTCTTCTTCTTCCTCCTCTTCCTCCTTTTCTTCCTCTTCCTCTTCTTCTTCATCATCATCATAATTACCATCATAATTACCATCATAATTATCATAATTATCATCATTATCATCATTATCATCATTATCATTATCATCATTATCATCATTATCATCATTATCATCATTATCATCATCATAATTACCATCATCATAATTACCATCATTATCATCAATGAATCACTTGTCCCGGGAGGGAGGGAGGGTTCCCCCCTTGCACCAAGTGACCAAGGGTTCATTTGTGCTTCGAATCTGCTGGATGGATGGAGGGGAAGGGAATCCCTTCGTTGTTGTCGGACGACACCAACACGTTCGACTTGTTCAGCGACGTCGGGTGCACAGCGAACCAGTGCAACGTCCCTGAGAGAGAGAAAGAGAGAAAAGAGAGGGGGAAAGAGAGAGAGAGGAAGAGGATGAGAAGGAAAAAAGGGAAGTCAAGGAGGAGAAAGTATTATAAGAACTCATTTTACCTCCTGAAGTTGCATCTGTGACGTCACTAAATATGTCATACGATATGACGTCATCATTCGTCCCTTCGTTCGCAACAAGACGTTACAAATTGACGTCGTCATTGGAGAAGGAGGGAGCGGGTGCCTACCTATCGGGGTTCTTTCCATGGCCTCCATCCGGAGAAGTGTCATTGTCTGGTCAGTGTCGTGGTCATACTGAGCTCGCTCGTCTTCCGGGTTGTTGTACAGGTACGACGTAGGACACCTCAGGACAAGGCCGTGTGACGTCATGTCGCGCGGTCGTGAAAACCTTTCACATGATAACATACTAAAATGGGCATAATTCACCCATGACATTGGGTAGTTTTAATAAGAAAATATAAAAACCTAATTTTCTATGAAGAATGAAATATCAAGCATTATCTTTTTGAGTCTAGCATAACTTTTAGTTGTCTAACATATTCCCGTGTGACGTCATGTCGCGCGGTCGTGAAAACCTTTCACATAATATACTAAAATGGGCATAATTCACCCATGACATTGGGTAGTTTTAATAAGAATATAGAAAAACCTATTTTTTTTATGAAGAATAAGATATTAAGCATGATTTTTTCAGTCTAGCATAACTTTTAGTTGTCTAACATATTCCCGTGTGACGTCATGTCGCGCGGTCGTGAAAACATTTCACATGATATACTAAAATGGCCATAATTCGCCCATGACATTGGGCTATTTTAATGAAAAATATTATAAAAATCTAACTTATTATGAAGAATAAAGAATTAAGCATGGTCTTTGCCAGTCTAGCATAGTTTTTAGTTGTGTTCTAACATATTCCCGTGTGACGTCATGTCGCGCGATCGTGAAAACATTTCACATAATATACTAAAATTGGTATAATTCAACCATGACATTGGGTTATTTCAATGAAAAAAAAATATAATGAAAAATTAAAGATTAAGCATTATTCTATCTAGTCTAGCTTAATTTTTAGTTGTCTAACATATTCCCGTGTGATGTCAACTTGCGCGGTCGTGAAAACATTCACATAATATACTAAAATGAGCATAATTTACCCATGTCATTGGGTTGTTTTAATGAAAAAATATAAAAACCTAATTTGTTATGAAGAACAAAAAATTAAGCATGATTTTTGCCAGTATAGCATAATTTTTAGTTGTTGTCTAACGTATTCCCGTATGACGTCATGTCGCGCGGTAATGAAAACATTTCACATAATATACTAAAATGGGCATATTTCACCCATGACATTGGGCTATTTTAATGAAGAAATATCATAAAAATCTAATCTACTATGAAGGATAAAAGATTAAGCATAATTTTTGCCAGTCTAGCATAATTTCAAGTCTATCATATTCCCGTGTGACGTCATGTCGCGCGGTCGTGAAAACATTTAACATAATATACTAAAATTGGCATAATTCACCCATGGCATTGGGGTATTCTAATGAAAAAATATTATAAAAACGTAATCTATCATGAAGAATAAAAGTTTAAGCATGATTTTTGCCAGTCTAGTATAATTTTTAGTTCTTGCCTAATTTATTTCCGTTTGACGTCATGTCGCGCGGTCGTGAAAACATTTCATATAATATACTTAAATGGGCATAATTCACCCGTGACTATGGGTTATTCTAATAAAAACATATCATAAAAACCTAGGTTTTAATAACGAATAAAAAGTAAGCATGATCTTTTTCCAGTTTAGCATAATTTTTAGTTGTCTTATATATTCCCGTGTGACGTCGTGTCGAGCAGTGGTGAAAACATTTCTCATAATTGTCCTAGATAATTCATCCATTACATTGGGCTATTTTAATGAGAAAATATTATAGGAAGATTTTTTTTTAGGAAAAGAAAAATTAAGCGTTATTTTTGCCAGTCTAGCATGAGTTTTAAGTTGTCAAACATATTCTCGCTTGAGAATTTATTACTTTTTTACCGTACTCTGATCCTATCGAGTAATGTATTTTTTCATGTTTCTTTATTTACTTATTTATGTATTTATTTTTGCTCAAAACAGTCTAGGCGATATTACGTTATTTTATGCTATATTCAGGTTTACTTTGGTAAAGCAAAGAGTTACTTTGGATAGGGCAGACAAACAATGCATGAATTCAGATCTAAATACGACAATTTAAAAACAAGGACATAATTATTTGGAACTACACATGAATTTAAGACTAAGTATGTAATTGGAGATTAGGAGACGGGACCCCACGATTGTTGTTCCTTTCCTGTACACTACAATTAGGTGAATATGATTAGGTAAGCACACACACGGCTTCCATCCTTTCAGTCTCATCTCCTCTGTAGTAGTAGTAGTAGCGGTGGTGATGGACGGGCAAGTGGCAAGAGTATGATACACTACTTCCTTCTGAGGTTCTTCCTTCTTCTTCTCAGTTGTTCTCTGTACCTCTTGGTTCTCACTTTCAAAGAAAGGAGAGAGGGAGGGAGGGAGTGGGAAGAGAGGGAGAGGAAGGGGAGGGGGTAGGGAAGGGAGGGAGAGAGAAACTGGGTGGGGGAGTGTGAGGAGGAGGAGGAGGAGAAGGCGAATGAAGTGGTGGTGAAGGTGAGGGAAGTGGGGGAGAAGAGAAGCGGGGTGAGGGAGGAAAATGGGGGAGGAGGGAAAGGAAGTGGGGGAGAGAAGGGGAAGGAAAGGGAGTGGGAGAAGGTAAAGGAAATAGGGGAGAAGCGGACGGAGGTGGGGGAAAGAGAAATGGGGTGAGGGAGGGGAGGGGGATGGGGAAGGGGGGAGAAAGTAGGGGAGAAGAGGAAGGAGGAGGAAAGGTAGAAGAAAGAAAGAAATGGCGGAGAAGAAGGAAGGAAGGAAGGAAGGAAGGGTGTGTGGAGGAAGAGGAAGGTGTGTGGGGAGGACAAGGAAGGAAGAAGATGGGAGAGAGAGTAAAGGTGGTGGGGGAGAGGGTCAAGGGGGTGGTAGGGGAGAGGATGAAAGGGGTGGTGGCGGAGAGGGAGAAGAGGAAGGGGATGGGAGGGAAGAGGAAGGGAATAGGGGAGAAGGGGAAGGGGGTGAGGAAGGAAGGAAGGAAGGAAGGAAGGGGGAGGGTGGGAAGGAGGAGGAGGGGGAGAGGGAAGGAGGATACTGCTGCTGCTGCTGCTGCTGCTGCTGCTGCTGCTGCTGCAGCTGCTGGAGGCATGAAAGAAGTGAGGCTGGCCGGGCAGTTGTTGTGTCAAGCTTGGGGAGGGAGACGTTGGTCCACAGATGACTGACTACCAAGTGATGATGATTATTGGCCATTAAGGGTTGTAGCTTCTCCTGTGGGCCTCACGAGACGACTCAAAGAGGAGGAGGAGGAGGAGACAATTTCGTCTTTTGCCCGTCACATGCATGCTTAAGGATATGTTACATCACATGACAGCTCAAGTGTGTGTGTGTGTGTGTGTGTGTGTGTGTGTGTGTGTGTGTGTGTGTGTGTGTGTGTGTGTGTGTGTGTGTGTGCGTGTGCGTGTGTGTGTGTGTTTGATTGAATACGACAGCATTCTGGAAGTTGTTAATTTTCTTTCTATGTTTCTAATTATACTCTTCCCTTGGATTGGGTGGGCATAAACCAATTCCTTATAATTCTCAATTTTATTACACGACGTTTCATCTATAATAAGACATCTTCTGGTATTTCTGTTTTTAAAGACACAATAAATATTTATGATACTACAAATTTGAATTACATTAATGGTTGGACATATACAAGATTATATCTAGAAATCAAAGCTTAGAATTACAATTAAGTTTAACATATTAAAATTACATTTTAAATTTAACAAAAATAATAACTACTACATGCCTTATAGGTGAAATGCTGAAATGGCTGTCGGCTACATCTTGACCCTGGGTGACCTTCGCTTAGGAAGGTGTGGTTAGGTCATTAATGAGCAGATTTACAGTGGTGAGAGCAAAACCTTCCCTTATTGCGGGAGAGGTGAAATGCCTCCGCATGATTACACTAACATGACATAAATATGATATCATGGCTCCACGGAGGGAGAGGGAGGGGGGAAAGGGGAAGAACAGATAGAAATAACGGAGGGAAGATAGAGAGAGAGAGAGAGAGAGAGAGAGAGAGAGAGAGAGAGAGAGAGATAGGCTGCCGGGCTTCCGGCGCGCAGGTAGTTCCTACGTCGTCAGATACGGGGAGGGAGGGAGGGTAGAGCCCATGTCGCCCAGACGAAGGCGGGAAGGGGTGTGTATGTATGTGTTGGTTAAGGCAAAAACTTAAATCTAATGACTTAAATCTACAAAACTTAAACCTATTTTCTTTTTTCTTTTCTTTTTTATCTTAACTCTAAGTTTTGTATATTGATGTGTGCCTATGCTCGCTTTTTATTATTCATGAAAAAAGGGGGGAATAGTTACGTCTAGAAAAAGGGGGGGTTACATTTCCGAAAAAAAGGGGGGGAATCTTCCCTCGGTCATGATTCTACTCCTACGTATATATTGTGTGTTGTGGAGTGGGTAGATCACCGCTTTGTGTTCTTTCGAAGCTGAGCGGCAATCTAGCGTGTTCCACAGTTAGTGGGAGTGTGTTGTCTGTGAGTGAACGTGTAGTTTCAGTGTTGATTTGTATTATGAGCTTCTCCCATATACGGGAGGCACGCTCGTGTAGGTAAATGTTGAATGTCAGCTTCCTCGTGTAGTGCTTGTGCAGTTCGGGTAGTACGTGTTTGTAATGAACTTTAGTGCTTTCTTTTGAACCGCTTGCACATGCCTGTTTTTGGTAATGTGTGTAACGGTATTATCGGGTACGTAAGTGTGCTCCGTAGAATATGTGCGAGATATAGCAGGGTTTTCTTGTACTTAACAGAGAGGTTTTTGAATCTCTGCAGCCGTTGTAGGCCGAGAGATGCAAGCCCCTTCCTGTCGCGTACATGGGCCGCCCCACCATTGGTGGTAATCGTCCAGCCAAGTATCTTGCCCTTATCATCTGCGTAATTGCGCGGAGCTCCGTCAATGACGGCGGGATCACGCCTATGTCCCTGTATGGGGATGAGTTTAAATTTGTGTTTGTTCGTATTTTGTGTTTCCGCTCGTATGCATTTACTTGCTCGACTGCTTTCGCAGTCGTTAACGCAAGCACACGCTCCGAGCGGCCAGGATATGTTTTAATCTGTGTGATGTCACCTGCGTATATTATGTTCTGACAGTGTGGGTGTGGTGAAGGGAGGTCTTCTAAATAAATGTTGTAGAGTGGTGGGCTTAATACGCTTCCCTGCGGTACTCCACAGAGTGGAGCGAAGTATGGCCCATAGTGGATTTGTATACGTATGCAAGCAGTTCTACCTATGCACCAATCAAATTCGACCTTTACATGCGTCAAACCAATCAACACATCCAACGCTGCCGCATGAACAACCTCTTTTATACAACGCACCAATCAACACATAAAACGTCACTCCTAAGCTCCACCCCTTACTTACGTGACGTCATCAGGCCAACGACCTAGCCGCGCCCACCGGAAACAGCAAATGACGTCACCAGGGTCACACTGACCCACTAACCTCAATCTATCTATGCACCAATCAAAGTCGACCTTTACATACGTTAAACCAATCAACACATCCAACGTTGCGGCATGTACATCCTCTTTTATGCAACGCACCAATCAACACATAAAACGTCACTCCTAAGCTCCGCCCCTTTCACTTGACGTCATCAGGCCAACGACCTAGCCACGCCCACTGGAAACAGCAAATGACGTCATCAGCAGCAGCACTGATGATACAACGCACCAATCAACACATAAAACGTCACTCCTAAGCTCCACCCCTTACACGTAACGTCATCAGGCCAACGACCTAGCCACGCCCACAGGAAACAGCAAATGACGTCATCATGGTCAATGACCGACGCAGCAGCAGTACTGATTGTGGCAAATTTGTCTAAGAGACATCTCAAATTTGACCCTTACATGCGTCAAACCAATCAGCACATCCAACGGTGACGCATGTACCTCTTTTATACAACGAACCAATCAACACTTAAAACGTCACTCCTAAGCTCCACCCCTTACACGTGACGTCATCAGGCCAACGACCTAGCCACGCCCACCGGAAACAGCAAATGACGTCACCAGGGTCACACTGACCCACTAACCTCAATCTATCTATGCACCAATCAAATTCGACCTTTACATACGTTAAACCAATCAACACATCCAACGTTGCGGCATGTACAACCTCTTTTATACAACGCACCAATCAACACATAAAACGTCACTCCTAAGCTCCACCCCTTTCACGTGACGTCATCAGGCCAACGACCTAGCCACGCCCACCGGAAACCGCATATGACGTCACCAGGGTCACATTGACTCTCTAACATCTAATAATAACAATAACTAACCTCCAACATCTATGCACCAAATTCCACGTTTACATGCGTCAAACCAATCAACACATCCAACGGTGCCCAACCTCTTTTATGCAACGAACCAAAATCGACGGCATTTTGCCTAGTGTGAGGATGGAAATCGACGGCATTTTTGCCTAGTGTGTACATGAATATCGACGGTAATTTTGCTTAGTGTGTAGATGGAAATCGACGGTATTTTGAACTTGTGTGAAGGAGGAAATCGACCGTATTTTTGCCTAGTGTGAAGATGAAAATCGACGGCCTTTTGCCCTGTATGAAGGAGATAATCAACGGCATTTTTGCCTAATGTGAAGATAGTGATCGACGGTATTTTTGCCTAGTGTGTAGATGGAAATCGACGGTATTTATGCCCTGTGTGAAGGAGGAAATCGACGGCATTTTTGCCTTGTGTGAAGATGAAAATCGACGGTATTTTGGCCTACTGTGAAGATGGAAATCGACAGTGTTTTTGCCTAGTTTGAAGATGGAAATCGACAGTGTTTTTGCCTAGTTTAAGACGACGTGAAAGGGAAATCAAGATGTTGTCATGGTATCAGGGAGCGAAATTTTCAGGTCAGCACGTGGCCTTACGTAACACTGAACGAAACATTCTGAGAAAGCCGTGTAGAGAAAAAATGTTTTAAGAAGAAAAGACGATGAATTTTGACAATTGTGTTCATATTAAAACTGAGCGAAACATTCGGAGAAAATCCTTTAATACATGTAGAGAGAAACGTTTTAAAATGTAGAAGAGTCGATAAATTTTGACAATTGTGTTGAACGAAACATTCTGAGAATTTTTTTAAACACGTGGAGAGAAAGATGTTTTAAAAATATAGAAAATATGATGGATTTTGATGCGACGTGACGTCATAACGTCGGCATCAGAGTGCGGGAAGATTTTTCGGTCCTTGTGTATGGTCATCGTGCATAGGCAACTTTTTCCTTGACTTTTGGCGATGAAGATATATTTCTGTATTTTGAGAACCAAAAACTCGATAGAGATAATCAGGAAACTTAATATATATATATGTATATATAAATATATAAATGTATATATATATATATATATATATATATATATATATATACACACACACACACACACATATATATATATATATATATATATATTCTAAATAGCGTTTTCTATCGACGTCACGAACATAATGACAGCAATGGAACGCGGTGCATTGTGGGATTAATGACGTCTTTCCCAATGTGAGAATCTAAAAATTAGTGTTTTTCTTTCTCTTTTTGTCATCTATGCATGAGCACAGTTGTATGATTAAGCAGTTGTTACACATAGATTATATTTCTGACAACAACATATTTCCACCAAAATGTAAATATTTCTTGTCCAAGCTCACCCTTTTTGGCGCATTCCGTGTACTGCAAAGTATCTACATTAAATACGATGTCTTCATTTGATTCCTTCTTCCTTAAAGAACCTAATATTGCAAATTAATCGACAAAAGTAATTATAAAGATACCAAGTATCAAGATGATATAATGTTAATCATCAAAATTCGCAAACACAATAGCAAATGTACTCGTACTCCCAACCTCCATTTGAATAACGACAATATGACTTCCGTTGCAGACATCTAGACGTCTCCAGGGACATATTCAACAGCATATGACGGAAAGATCATTTGTTGTTTGGAAATTTGAAGAATTTTTTTTAACCATATATCAAAATCCCACGAATCAAAATGCCATAGTCAATATTATCCCATTGTTCATAATCCCACACATAATATTCCAGGATGTTGATAGTATTAACTATATGTTAAAGTATAATTTCATTTGATAAATTCATTCATGAATATAGGCCTAGGTTAATTGGCGTGGGATCTTTACCAATGGGATTATGACCTTATTGGACTCTGTCATGGATTCGACACAGGCAAGGTCATCATATCAAGACAACAGGTCAGGACTCGCAGTAATGGATTTAAACTGGACAAATTTAGATTAAGTTGTTTTAAGAAACGGTTAGACAACTTTATGCACGGGGATGACAGGTGGTAATGGACATGGAACTGCCTAGTGTAGGCCACATGGTCTCTTGCACTCTCCTTCGTTCTTATGTTCTTATCCCACTGGGCGCCGACGACCGGTGAGTGCTCGTTCGAGTCAAAAACGACTTCAGTTACAAAATTAAATTTTTCAAATATTTCCGTTAAATCTAACAGAGATGAAGGATGAACTAAGAGATTGTGTAAACCTAGATACGGATGTTAGACATACTGTTGAATTGTTCTTAGGGATATCTAGGTTTCTGTAATAAGCGAAGTCATATCATTCTATTAATATTCAAATGGAGGTTGGAGGTAGGAGGAGGATGTCGGAGGAAAAATAGCCCAGTGTGATTGATTGTAACCCTCATGGAGGTCAGCAGCCAGTCGGCCATATTGGGTTTGCAAGTCTGCACCTAGATGCTACGCAAGTTTGACGACAATTATTAAAAGATCAAACTATTTGTAACGAAAACTCCTTTAACGATAAAAAAAAAATGAAAATAATAATATATATTTTGGGATCCAGCGAATTCACCGACAACAATTCATCAAAACGCTCAATGCATCCATATACACAATTCATCGAAAGATAAAGATATTCTAATTTGAAATATACAACTAGGTTGTGTTTTCATCCTTGATTTAGCATACTTTTACCCTTGATAATGAAATAATTACTTTCATAACCTTTATTTAGGATAGAGAATTTCTTTTCGTAGTATTTATCAAGAATAGTTAAAATTCTTTAATGACAGAACCATTGAAAATGACAAATCAGTTTCAACTAAACTTAGAACTATAAATTGGTTTACTTAAAATTATAAAGCTAGGTCATGGGCTATTGCCCGAAAATAATCAACGACGTTGCCATATGAAGGACATCTTTCTACAATGTTTTTTCTTATCCGTTCAGAAGAGTCACGATATTTCTTTCTTTGTAGTCGAGATGAAGTACCAGCCAAGTATTGATCGACTTTGACTTCATTATAGTTTTGTTCCTTGATTTAGCACACTTTACCTTTGATAATGAAATAGTTACTGTCATAGCCTTTATTTAGGGTACTACAAAAAGCAAGGTAGGATTTTTCTTCTTCCACCCTTTCACCAATCAGATTATTAGTTTCAAGTCTATCCATCATTCTATCTATCTATACATCTATCTATCTATCTATCTATCTGAAAAAGCACTGCCTTAATTGCTATTGAATCCAAATTCAAACGTCCGATCTGAATGGACTTAAAAAAAAAACAAATCCAAAAGGAAGCGAACGAAGACTAAGATTTTGGACCAAGACTCACTAAAAATAGCAGGAGTATGATTTTATTCCAATTTATATGTGATATGAAGAAGTTTTTGCTAAGAATGTGTTTAAAACTGGGATGATTTAGTTGCAATGTACATTATTTTTTCTTTTTGCAGATAAAGAAAATTTATTGAAAAGTTTTATTTTGTTAAAGAAGAAACACACACACACACACACACACACACACACACACACACACACACACACACACACACACACACACACACACACACACACACACACACACACACACACACACACACACACATACATACATACACATACACATACACACACACACACACACACACACACATACACACACACACACACACACACACACACACACACACACACACACACACACACATTGTTCGCCAACGCCGCAGGACCGACCTTCTAACGCCTCCCCTCCCTCCTCCCCTTCAACTCCTGAATATCTTATTAATTAAGGACGCAGGAGACGACTCGCCAAGTTAATTAACTCGTTACAATCATGTTCCGGACCGACCCAGCAAAGGATGGAAGGAGGGAGGGAGGGAGGGAGGGAGGGCGCAGGGATTTTGGGGAGAAAGGTGGACGCACCTCTGTGGAAGGTTGTTCCTGCGGGAAGGAAGGAAGGAAGGAAGGAAGAAAGGAAGGAAAGGAGGAATGAAGGCGTTTGTTGGTTCGTTATGTTGGATCATCGAGCGAGGAGGAGGAGGAGGCTGCTCCTGTAATTAATTCGAGACCAGTTGTGGAAGCCATTTCTTTCACGGGGGGCGGACCTGCATTGTTCCAGTAATAAGGAGAAAGGGAAGAATAGAGAGAAGAGAAAAGGAAGTGGTACGTGAAAGAGAGAAGGCAGCTGGGAGAGATGAAACGTTAGAAAGGTGAGAAGGAGTGGAGGAAGGAAAGTGTAGTAGGTTCACATGAGGGGAAGGAAGGAAGGAAGGAAGGAAGGAGGGAGGAGAGTTTACCAATAACACAAGGTGTGTTCTATAGAGGATGAACCGGCGACAGAGACGGCAAGTTCGTTTGGTTTAATTGGTCCTTCCCTCACAAAAGAGGGAAGGTCTGAACTATCCAAAAATTCGGACTGTGTGTTACTGGAAGCGCTCTCGAAGAAGGAGAGGCTGCGGTGGCGGAGTAAGTACCTGGCTGGCTGGCCGACTAAATGTTGGGAGTCTTATGTAGACTTTCCCATTCAGGAGAAAGTCTACGCAAGATTCCCAACAATCTCAAGCTAAATTCCGACTTCTTTATGCTTCTTTTTAATCAGGAGGCAATATCAAAGGATGTTACGTCAAAGTAGAACAACGTCGGGAAGAAACCCGGAGGTAAGGTCTTAATTAAAAGAAGTCCTTTTCTTCTCCCGAAAAAAAAAAGATAGTTGATCGACCGCGAGTTACCCACTGTTCACAGGTTATATAGAATTCATTGATTTAAGGAAAGGCATTGTTTTGCAACTGAATGAAATCGCCAGGCAGCAGCACTAACTGGAGTAGACATCTATAAATGATCTTGCTCTCCTTTTTTAAGAGGTTAGTGTAGCGTTGCTTTCCTGTTTTGAGTCTCTATTAGAAAGACCTCGAAGTCGTCCCCCTCAGGAATAAGCTCCTTCTCGTTCCCCCCAATGCTACCCTTCTGATTTATGCGAAAGGTACCGCTATAATTCGACTACACACAGACACAAAAAAGATCAAGATCGAGAAAGGAGTACGGCAAGGCGATACCATTTCACCCAAATTATTTACAGCTTGTTTGGAAGACATTTTCAGAAGCTTGACTTGGGAAGAGAAAGGTTTGAAGATTAATGGTGAATATTTGAACCACCTAAAATTTGCAGATGACATTATTCTTATTTCAGAAAAAGCGGAAGACTTGCAAGATATTCTGAGTGATGTGAACGAGGAAAGTCTCAAAGTAGGCTAAAGAATGAATAGGAGTAAAACCAAAGTTCAAAGTAAAGGGATTATAATCGGTGATGAGAGTCTTGAAGAAGTTGAAGAGTATAATCATTTAGGCCAGATGGTGAAAGTGACGAAAGATCATGCAAAAGAAATTTACCAAAAAATAAATAAATAAATAAATAGATAAATAAATAAATAAATAAATGAATGGTAAATATATATATATACATATATTTACATACATACATATATACATATATTCATATATATATATATTTATATATATATATATGTACATATATACATATATATATATGTATATATAGATATATACATATACATATATATGTATATACTGTATATATATACATATGTATATACATATATATATACATATGTATATACATATATATACATATGTATATACATATATATATACATATGTATATACATATATATATATACATATGTATATATATATATATATACATATGTGTGTATATATATACATATACATATATATGTATATACTGTATATATATACATATGTATATATATATATATATATATATATATATATATACATATATATATATATTGTATATTTAGGGCGCAGATTCTCACTAATACACACGGAGTTGAACACGACAGCATTTTGGCACTGGTTAATCTTCTTACTGAGATTTTCAATTTTCCTCACAGTAGGTCTCATTTCAGGAGGGTGGGGAAATACAAGCCTTCCAAATTTTTCCATATTTAATTTAACGTTTCGACTTCAGGGAGTCATCTTCAGAATAGTTACAAGAGAAAAGTCACAATTTTCAAAGCTACATGATTCACAATTGACAATGGTGTACAGACAACATGGGTTTAAATATGGGCCGCTTGGGAACGGTGCATGGTTCTTGATCCGCTACGTAGCCGGGCACTACGTCTTGGAAGGGAAGGGGGAGGGGGAGGAGGAGGGGGAGGAGGAGGGAGAGGGGGGGAGTCAGGTAAGGTAGGTCTTCTCGCTGGGTCACCACGCTGGTCATGTGGGGGTTGGTGAGGTGTAGGAGGGGGAGAGGAAGGAGGTGGGTGTTGCTGTTGTTGGGCTCCAAATCTCGTGGAAGAATTAAATAGCGGGATGGCAGAAATCATATTACATTGAATATTAGTAATTGGAGCTCTCTCCCTAATGTGGATGGCTTCAAGCATTTTTAGTTCCTTAATTTTGGCACAGTGTGCAACTATCCTAGTGTTATCCACGATTGTCTTCCTATCGATTAAAGCCTGGTGGTATTGGAGGTGGTGTTGTTTAATTGCTCCTTGTTGTAAATGTAGGGACAACCGTCTACTCAGTTGGCATGTCGTGAACCCAATGTATGAAGAATTACGAGGTGCGCAGCCCCCAGTTATACAGCGATATTCATATATGACATTGGTTCTCGATAATATGCCGCCATTGCCAGACAGATTATTTTTCACAACAAGGGAACAGGTACGGGGGTTGTCATAGAATATGATAACTTTTAAGTTATCGTAATCACCTATTGGCTTACAATTTCTATGTATGATGTCTTTCATGTGTTTCTCATCTTGGCGGTACGAACTACAATAAATATTCTGGTAAAATACGGTAACGGTCTTGGCTTGGTCCGGTGTATTCACAGCAACTTTACGTTCTAGCAAATCCTTAGTTACACTATCAAAGTCTTGATTAGAATAACCATTATTTACTAGCATCTATATATATATATATATATATATATATATATATATATATATATATATATATATATATATATATGAAGAATAAGCCAGTAGACCCGGAAAATTGAATTGAAAGTAGGCCGACCGGTAGAACGAGAGTATTTAAACTTGTCAAATCTTCATCATGTGTATTATGAACTTTTTTCCTCTCTCTCTCTCTAGACTGGCAAAAATTATGCTTAATATTTTATCCTTCATAATAGATTAGATTTTTATGATATTTCTTCATTAAAATAGCCAAATGTCATGGGTGAAATATGCCCATTTTAGTATATTATGTGAAATGTTTTCATGACCGCGCGACATGACGTCATACGGGAATACGTTAGACAACAACTAAAAATTATGTTATACTGGCAAAAAATCATGCTTAATTTTTTGTTTTTCATAACAAATTAGGTTTTTATATTTTTTCATTAAAATAACCCAATGACATGGGTAAATTATGCTCATTTTAGTATATTATGTGAATGTTTTCACGACCGCGCAAGTTGACATCACACGGGAATATGTTAGACAACTAAAAATTAAGCTAGACTAGATAGAAAAATGCTTAATCTTTAATTTTTCATTATATTTTTTTTCATTGAAATAGCCCAATGTCATGGTTGAATTATACCAATTTTAGTATATTATGTGAAATGTTTTCACGATCGCGCGACATGACGTCACACGGGAATATGTTAGAACACAACTAAAAACTATGCTAGACTGGCAAAGACCATGCTTAATTCTTTATTCTTCATAATAAATTAGATTTTTATAATATTT
>NW_027467701.1:0-2500 GCF_046742065.1 Oratosquilla oratoria | reverse complement strand
CCCCCGCCGATCCACCTGCTGGGGGCGCCCCTCCGAACCACCTGCTGGGGGCGCCCCGCCGATCCTGGTGCTGGGGGCGCCCCGCCGATCCTCCTGCTGGGGGCGCCCCGCCGATCCTCCCTGGCTGGGGGCGCCCCTCCGATCCTCCTGCTGGGGGCGCCCCGCCGATCCTGCTGCTGGGGGCTCCCCGCCGTTGCTGCTGCTGGGGGCGCCCCGCCGAACCTGCTGCTGTGGGCGCCCCGCCGAATCCTGCTGCTGGGGGCGCCCCTGCCGAGCTCCTGCTGCTGGGGGCGCCCCGCCGAATCCTCCCTGCTGGGGGCGCCCCGCCGATCCTGCAGGGGGCGCCCCGCCGATCCTGCTGCTGGGGGCTCCCCGCCGATCCTGCTGGGGGCGCCCCGCCGATCCTGCTGGGGGCGCCCCGCCGATCCTATGGAAGCCTGCTGCTGGGCTCCCCGCCGATCCTCCTCAGGGAGCCCCCGAGGCTCTTCTGGGAACCCCCGTGCTATCTTTGGGGGCCCCAGGATGAGAACCACTAGCCAACACAAATTAGTCCATCCCTTATATCCTCCCCTCCGTCCTCAGATAACCTAACTTCAATGTGGCGGCGTATGAGTATATGGTATATGTGATATGTGTGTGTATGTGTACAATATGTTAATTTTGGACATGTGTGTGTGTATATGTGTTAATATGTGTATGCACATGTGTATGTGAACATGTTCTGTTTGGACATGTGTGTTTTTACGTGTTCCGTTTTTAACGTGTGTACCTGTGGCATGTGTTTTACGTGTGTTGTGTCTGTACATGTGTGATGTGTACATGTGGATTATATATATGTGGTGGTTTAGGTGTACATGTGTGTTAGTCAACATATGTATGCACATGTGTGTGTGGACATGTGTATGTAAAATACGCTGTGTGTCTGTGTACATGTATGTGTATGTGTACTTGGAGGTGCGTGTTCATGTGTGTGTGTGTACAAATGTGCATGTATATGTGTTAGAGAATACATATGAGTGTACCAGTTTGTGGTACACATCTGTGTTTGTGATCGTACATATGTGTGTATATATATCTTGAGTGTGAACACTAACAAAAGATACCATGGGTGTGTTGTGTGAGTACGGTGTACTAGTATCTTGTATATGTGTGTATATTGTTAACCAGATGGGTTTACAATTGTGTAAGTATGTGTATGTGTAGATCATCCGCCAGCAGTGTATTACAGCCTCTGAGAAAGGCAAAATAAGATTACTGGGATTGAATGCTGCGATCTTTTGATATCAAAAGTCCATCACTCATTAACGACAAGATACGCTATCTAAAATCGTTAGATCGTCCACATTTGGAATATGCCTGTTTTCTGCCTGTACACCGAATCTCATTAAAGACATTGACAGACTGGAAAAAGTAACAACGGCGAGCCACCAAGACAGATTCCAAATATCAAAAATAAAACCTACGAAAATCGACTTAAGCACAGGAGATCTTGTTTATCCGCTAAAAAAGCGTAGACTCAGAGGTGACTTGATACAGGTCCTTATAAAATTTTCAAGGTAATTGACAACAAACAAAAGAGACCAAAATTTTCACAATTGTAATGAGACATCCGAAAAACAAGAGAACAATGGTCTCAAACTGTCTGAAAAAAATAAGATTCAATTTGGAAGTAGGTACCACACCTTTTGCCAACCCGT
Source organism: Oratosquilla oratoria (assembly GCF_046742065.1). Classification (NCBI taxonomy): domain Eukaryota; kingdom Metazoa; phylum Arthropoda; class Malacostraca; order Stomatopoda; family Squillidae; genus Oratosquilla; species Oratosquilla oratoria. The sequence goes on along the minus strand of NW_027467701.1, from coordinate 803 downwards.
GTAAGTTAATGAATGGAATAAACTTCCAGCACAGGTATAGAGCAAAGTAGTTCAAATCGAAGCATTAAGAATCCATTTTAAGATAAAAACCTAATATAAGATGCTGTAATGATTATATTTTAACTTTTAAAATATTATGATTTTTGTTTAGTTAAAATTAGATCTGTCTTGAATTTCATTTATTATATAAGTTTATACTGACAATTTATAATCATTTACTAATTATCTTTCTGTTTGGATAATCAACGTATACCCAATCATTTATTTAATGTATTATATATATAGTTATTTTTACAATATTATAGTTGTTACATTTAGAATATCAAAGATGATTTTTTTTTTTTTTTTTTTTTTACTTATTATTTGCATCCGACCTTGCTATGGACCAAAGGGTCTCCGCTGTCGGCAAGCTCCGCCTTTGATAATCCCAATGTAATGTGTCGTATATGTGTTATTTGTGTATAATGTTTTATTTATTGTACGTGTTGCGTATGAGTACGTCTGTAAATATATGTCTGATGAGTGAGTATGTGTTGTGTGTATTTACCTAATATGTAATTTACCTAGTTGTATTTTTACGGGAACGGGGACAGCTATCCTCGGCGGTGTCCCGTCTTTTATATCTCATTTCATCAAAATTATTTATGAGAATTCATATAATTTTTTTGCACACCCAACTTTCTCATCTAACTGTTTCCAAATATCAAAAACTCTGTGAGGCACAATCTATTCTTTTTCAGATATCTTCTAATAGCTGTCTTTCGTTTCCGTGTCCCTCTTATATTTCTTTCATCCCATTTTAA
>NW_027467700.1:47500-56332 GCF_046742065.1 Oratosquilla oratoria | reverse complement strand
TTGGGGGACAGAGAATGGGCCCTCCGCAGTGACAGGATGAAGTTATGTTCCTTATTTCTGAAGACAGACAGACAGACAGACAGACAGACACACAGACATACAGACAGACAGGTAGGAAGGAAAACACATTCACACACCACTCTCTCTCTCTCTCTCTCTCTCTCTCTCTCACACACACACACACACACACACACACACACAGGCATGCACACACATACGCAAACACTCACACACTCATACACACATACACACATACATACACACATCTATGCCAAAGGTTCTAGAACCCGTTTGATATCGTGGTTCTTGTGTTATGCTGATTCTGATTCTTCTAGATAAGTTAGGTCAGGTTAGGTCATCTTTGGCTGGTCTTGGTTAATTTAGGTTAGTTTAGATTACATCTAGTGACTGCTCCCCTTTCCCTCATGACTTTCAGCCGCTGAGTTAGGAATGATTTAACACTAACACAACATATTCAACAGTCCGAAGCTGCTTCTCCGCGAGATCTGTGAGTAAGATGCTTGAACGTTGCCAGTTACGCGAGGCTGCGGGTTTCTCTACGGAGTGAAGCTCTAGACAACAATTGATCAGTTAACAAATAACATATACCTGGATTTCTGTACACATCTAAAACTTTGACTCAGAAAAGCGGGCCTTACATTCCCAATACCATTAAACTTGATGATGATGTGATATGGTTTAACGTCACACACTCCCTTCCCCCCTTATCGCGGTGGCTAGGACGGTGCCCCCCCTCACATGAGAAACTGTCGTAGCGTGGAATTTAATTAACCATGCCCTTGGTTCAATTTCGCCGGTGGCAGGATTCGAACCGCCCTCAACTCGACCTTCGCCGCAAGTGTAACGACGCCCTAACCCCGCTCAGCCTGCGTCCATTTAAACATAACTATATCAAATTAAGATTCCCGAAACCTGTGGGACGGGGACATTCCTTCACGCTGTCGGCGAGAGTAGGTACATGGAGGGATAGGCTCGTCTTGTACATGTAACTACTAGGTGGCGTGTATGCCGCTCAGGTACTCAAACCTCTGTTGGTCGTCGTGATTTGAGGCGGAGGGTCCACCCAGTGGTGATGCAACAAGTACTCCACTTCGTACTTCTGCAGGGGGATCAAAGAGGAAATAAAAACGTTCAGTGGCGGCGAGCCTGTTCAGGTCAACAGAAAATATCTGCATTTCCTTTTCTGCTCGGTCTTTTTTTTTTTTTTTGTGCTTCTCTTGTCCGTATTTTCCTGTTTTATCTTTTAACTTATATGTTGAAGAGGTGTACTCCAAATATGGTATTTACTTCTCTTGTTCCTTGTAACTGGTAAATGATGATGATTTATGGTAATGTTTTCACTAACAATGTTGAGTAATGATACTCAAGTTTCACTTTTATCATTTTCGTCGTTATTGTTAATAGTAATGACAACAAAATAAATTAATAATAATTGATAATAATTAATAATAATTATAACAGTAACCCTTTACTTACTACTACTCCTACTAATAATATGATGATGATAATAATAATATAGCTATAAAGCAATGATGAGGAGAGAGAGAGAGAGAGGAGACGAGCGCGTCGAGAGAGACGAGAGAGAGAGAGAGAGCCGAGAGCCGAGAGAGAGAGAGAGAGAGCCGAGAGAGACGCGAGAGGAGGAGTGAGAGTGAGGTGAGAGAGACGAGAGGGAGAGATGAAACGGATCATATATATACGCGTACACAAAAAGGCACATTAATTTCATTATATGTATCAACCAGGAAAAAAAGGACAAAGGAATCAACCTTGGTATTTCATATTATGAAACAAGAAATAGAAAGAAAAGAAATGAAAGGTAGAAAAGAAAGAAAAATATAGGTAAAAAAGAAAAAGGTTTAAAAGAAAAATCAAACCTTTCGGATAAATAAAGGAGGTGGAACATTACTTTGTACCTCAGGAGAGAAAAAAAAATAAAAAAAAAAAAAAAAAAAAAAAAAAGTGTTTGGTGATAGCAAAAAAATTTCCCCTACCTGAGGTGTCGCCATTGATATTCCATTGGGAGGAACTAAACCTCATTATTTCAGCAAACCACACCAGTTAAAAAAAGAAAAAAACAAATTAGGAGAAGAAATATGATAGGGTATTCCATCTCGTTATATCTTCGACCCACAATAAAGCCAAATAGGAGTAATGCTTTCCATATTTTGTAAATGGAATAAATATTGGATGCGTGTGTGTGTGTGACTGTGTCTGTGTGTGTGTGTGTGTGTGTGTGTGTGTGTGTGTGTGTGTGTGTGTGTGTGTGTGTGTGTGTGACTGTGTGTGGTGTGTGTGTGTGTGTGTGTGTGTGTGTGTGTGTGTGTGTGTGTGTGTGTGTGTGTGTGTGTGTGTGTGTGTGTGTGTGTGTGACTGTGTGTGTGTGTGTGTGTGTGTGACTGTGTGTGTGTGTGTGTGTGTGTGTGTGTGTGTGTGTGTGTGTGTGTGTGTGTGTGTGTGCGTGTGTGTGTGTGTGTGGATTTTAATATGTTTGACTCGTGTTCGTTAGCTCTTACCCTCCCGGATGAGAACTCTTATATGCCTTCTATGGGGTCGTGCACACACGCACACACACACAAACACACACACACACACACACAACACTACACACACACTACACACACACACACACACACTCACACACACCACACACACACAGATACAAAGACGGAGTCACCACGAGCATAGCTCCCTTAAACGTTATATTTCAAACTAAGTAATATTAACACACAAACTCACGCTCGCACACACACACACTACATACATACACACACACACACACACACACACAACACACACTCTCACACACACACACACTACACACACAATATTAGCTTATGTAGGTTGGTAGGTGCAGTGGCGTACTATGTTTTTATCGTTTCTTATGTCTATGTGTAACAAATCAGTTTTCATTTGACTGGTAACACGTTTTTCAGATTCAACATGACTGTCACCTGTCCTTTTTACGTTTCCGGACAGCATGGCACATGTGACGTCATCGTGTCCCCATTCACCGCGCGTGGACAGATTTGTAGAATCAGACTCGGTTAATTTGGTCCAGATATTCGAAGAGGAAAATGGATAAGAGATGGAAAATGTTTTCGCGGGTATTAAATTTAACGTGATCGCTGATGTAAATACTTGTCAACCACCAGGGTGTTCCCATTCCCTGTTGTATAATTAAATTCCTCGGGCGATTTCGCTGCGAAAAGGTTTTTTACGTTCTTTATTTCACACGCAGAGGCTTTCTTCTCTATCAATTGGCTTTACCGACCACACAATTCTGTTTTCGCACGCTTTTGTATTTTTCCATTCCTAGATCTCTCTCCACAACGTATGGCGCGCGCGTGCGCACGTGAGTGTGTATTTCCCTCCCTCCCTCCATAGCTCTCTCTCTCTCTCTCTCTCTCTCTCTCTCTCTCTCTCCTCTCTCTCTCTCTCTCAGCTCTCTCTCTGTCACTCTTCTATCTCGCTCTCTCTCACTTTCTCTCTCACTCTCTCTTTCTCACTCCTCTTGCTTTCTCTTTTTCTTGACGCTTTCTCTGTCTCGTTCTATCTTGACTTTCTCTCTTTTTCGCTCTCTCTCCACTATTCGCTTTCCTTTCTCACTCTCTCTCTCTCTCTCTCTCTCTCTCTCTCAACACACACACACACACACATCATCATCACACCACACACCACACACACTACCACTACACACCACACACACAACACACACACACACACACACCACACGGCCAGGTGGCGGGTTTGGTAAAACGGCACTGGCATCACAAGCCGGAGAACCGTGGGTTCGATTCCCCGGCCGGGCGGAGACAAAGTTGTGGTTTGTCTCCTTTCTCGTGTAGCACCCTGTTCACCTTAGCAGCGAGTAGGTACGGGACGTTAGTCAAGGAGTGGTGGACCTTGCATTCCCGGTGTGTGGTGTGTGACGTGGTCTCAGACCTACCTGTGATCTGCTAATAATGTGGTCTGAGCTAAGTGCCGTAGGTTGGTGTTCTGGCTGTCTCGATAAGTAGGCTGCAGCAGATCCGAGGTGTTTCTACACATATATGTTCTCATTGAGGGTGAAGGAAAGACACTCAGGTGTGTCCGCCGAAGGGGTGGGGGGGTGGGGCGTGGGGGGGGGGTCGACTCTTGGTAGTCTCGTTTTCTATTCCGTCAGTAAAGACCTCTTGAGGCCCCAGAGACTTCTCCGGTCTGCACAGACTCTTCGCCGCAAAACTTTGCTCTCACATTGATTAAGTTAACTAAATTTCTGTTCATCCATCTTCTGGTTTAACTTTAGCTGGTCACTCTGGTGGGCATAGATTTCGCAACTCGCGTCATGCCTTTGGGTGTAATTACCCATGCAAAGTTGGATTCCTTATTCATTTTATCTATTCATTCATCTATTTTTGATTTACCTTTTTTTTTTACTATTTTTATTATTAATCTATATTTTTAAATTTGTTTATCTAATCTATTTTATTAATTCTTATATAAATTTATTATTTTATTAGTGTTCTATTTATTTATTCAAACAATTTTTGATGGATTAATAAAAAAAGTTTTTAAATAAAATTTTAAAGTTAATAAATATTTTAAAATAAAAAATTTTTCAATTTAATAAATTTTTAAAAAAGAAATTTAAAATTTTTTTTTTTTTAAAAAGATTATTTTAATTTTATAAAATTATTGTAAAATAATCATTAATGCAATTTTTTTTTTTGCTGTGCCATTACTATTTAATGGTTTTTTCATACAATATTTTTCATTTTTTTATATAAAACATGTCATAAAAATACCTGGGTTTCTGATAAAATTAATACATTTGCATATATATGTTTATACATATATAACACTAGATGAATATCTAAAATTTGTACATACTGATATCTGATGAAATACAAAAAGAGCATTTTATGCACAATTATTTGTGTGGTGTGGTGTGTGTGTGTGTGTGTGGTTGTGGAGCGGTGTGTTTTGTGTTGTGGTGAGGTGTGATTGTGTCGTGGTTTAGGTTTTTGTGGTTTGTGTGTGTGTGTGTTGGCCGAGTGTGTGTTCGTGTGGTTTCGACCACCCCATGGTCTTGTTGTATGTATGTATATGTATTGTATATGTATGTATGGTATGTATGTGATGCATGCATTTGTGATTGTGGTTTGTTATATATGATACAAAACTGACTGAAAATGAAAATAGAAGTAAAACAGAATACGTAGCAGTGAGGAAGACGGACTTTGATAAAATAGCTTTCCCGCAGTAGTGATTTTTCAAAAGCCAAAAAAAGAACAATGTGCAAGGTCTTCGTGTGTTTACTTTGCGACCTAGGCCGCACTCCCCCCCAATAGGACCTCCCCCCACCCCCGCTTCGCCTACTGTGGAGGGAGTTAAAGCTGGCCGTGGTGAGGAAGGGGAAGGGTGGGTGATAGTGAAGGGCGAGGGAAGGAGGTGAGGAGGAGGAGAGGAGCAGGTGAGAGGAAGGCGGTTGTAGGGAAGGGACGGGGGAGGAAGAGAGAAGGGAGTGATTGGGGGGAGGCATGGGGGCAGAGGGCGAGGCGGGGGAGCAGGTGTGTGGCGAAGGAAGAAGGGGTGTGGGAGAAGGAAGTAGGCGTGGGGGGGAAAGGGCTGGGGAGATCGAGGAAGCGTGTCTGAGAGAGCGTGGGAGGTGAGGGAAGGAGGAAGGGTGGGTGCGGTGGGGAGGGGTGGGGTGGGGGAGGGATGGAAGGAGAGGAGGACGGGGTAGTGGGCAGGAAAGGGGAGGGGAAGGGAGGAGCAGATGAGAAAGTAGTGGAGGAGTAGGGGGAGGAGGAGGAGGTTAAGGTGGGTGAGGGGGAGGAGTAAGGTGAGGAGGGAGTAGGGGAGGAGGAAGAGGGGGGGGAGGGTGGGAGGTGTGGGGGGAGGGGGTTGCCCCAAAGGGGCTTTCAGTTTATAGAATATCGCTCTTGGCATCAGTACACAGGAAGTTGTTACCACTTCCTTGCTGTGTGTACATTTTTACACACGTGTGTACGGGTGGCGACGTGCAATTTTCGGTGGTATAAATACACTTCCGCCTGGTCCTTTCTCCCCACAGGTGGAAGTTTCCCCCCCCCCCCCCGCAATAAATTAAAACAAAATAAGGTCTTGGTCTTTTATCTATATATCTATTCATCTCTATTTATATTCTTATATATATTTGTTTATTTTTGCCTTAAATAATTTGTATATTTTTGACTGTGATTTTGGGACGTTGGGGCCATTTCCGGATGTTTGATTTTGGGAGTTGGCCCAATCCGAAGTGGCCACTTATTAAAATTGCATCCATATACACACAAGCATACAGTTACGCTCTCGCACGCTTCTTATGCATAATTCACCCACGCACTGGTCTAGCCTCTCTCTTTCTCGCTCTCTCTCTCAACACACTACACACAACACCCCCCCCCCCACCACTACACACACACAACCACACATCCCCCCCCCCACACACACACACACACACACACACACAACAACACACACACGCTCACGCTACCATATATATTACATTACTCACACCATACACACACACAAACATAACAAACACCGCTCGCACGCTCTCTTTTGCAATTCGCTCACTCACTTTCATTCTGCTCTCTACTCTCTCCTCTCTTGTCCATCTTCTCATCAACATTACTATATTTGTTATCATTATCATTTTATCTCCCTACAACCCTCACACACACACACACACTCCATCACACTACACACACACACACACAACCACACACTCACACACACAACTCACACAGCACGCGCGCACGCCACACTACGGCGGTCTGGGTTCGAATTCCCGCAAGGGCTGGAAATAATTTCAAGTTATTCCGCTGCGCTGCGGTGTTGTTACTCCAGGCTCTCGTAGGTGCGGAGAGTTGGGGGTGTGTGTAGGTGCGTTGTAAGATCACAGCAATATCCCCATAGTATCGGTCATATCACGAGCTCTGAGCTCTCTTCCGGGATGGGGAAATAGTTGTCGATTCATGAGTTCAATTGCATGATCCAACACCATGATGAATCTACTCTGCTTCTCTCTCTCTCTTCTCTCTCATCTCTTCTCTCTCTCTTCTTCTTCTCTCTCTCTCTCTCTCTCTCTTCTCTCTCTCTCTCCTTCGCTCTCCCTCCAACCAACACACACACTTACTCACACATCACTACACAAACACTCTACACACACACACCACACAGCACACCACACACACACACACACAACACAAACACCCCACACGCACGCACGCACGACACAAAGACTCGATGAATTTATCACGTGGGAGCCAAAACATTCAATAAAATAACAAAACGAAATGACGAATTCGAAGAAATTGCTCTACACGTAATTTCTTCACTAATTTCTTTCTGGACTTTGTCAATCAACATATATTGACCCGGAACATGGAATTCGATTAATTCTTGAGAAGAAGTCTATATTGAGTTGGTGGAATCAGAAGATTTTTTTTTTTTAATTCGAGGAAGATATTTTTGACAATAAGACACACGTTATTAAATTCCACTTTATATTGAAATCCTTCCATTGATTTTTGTCAAGATTATTTATTGTTATATTAAAGGTCAGAATGCAATTAGGACGACGATAGTTCTTCTAACTACCTCACTCCCTTTTAGAAAATAGTTCTGGTAAACTAACACAGTTGGTTTCTGCCCATCGTTAAATATTATGATTGAAATTCAACTCAAAAATTCAACTAATAGAATTCAACTACTTTAATTAATTTTGAGAATATTAAAAATGATGAGAAAGATATTTATTGTGCCATAAATAGATAAAATTGGACTATCGAATCATGTAACCATTATAAATCCATGATTAAGAAAAGATAAAATATATATATATATATATATATATATATAATATATATATATATATATATGCTAATAAGAACACGGGTACGTGGTGTCACTTATGCAAAGTAGACCACTTGGAAAAAGAAACTACGAAGCAGAAGCGTTTGTATATTACATCTTCACTGAGATGTAATATACGAAAGCGCTCTGCTTCGTTAGTTTCCTTTTTCTCAATTGGTCTACTTTGCATAAATTTATTATTATATTATATGCTAATAAGAACACTGGTAGGTGGTACGTTGTGATTCACTTATGCAAAGTAGACCACTTGGAAAAAGAAATAACGAAGCAGAGCGCTTTCGTATTATTAATCTTCATGAAGATGTAATATACGAACGCGCTCTGCTTCGTAAGTTTCTTTTTCCCAAGTGGTCTACTTTGCATATATAATATATATATTTATATTTTTTTCCCCGGTCTTAGTGCGCCATGTTGAATATCGTGCATGCATGTCATAAAAGTATGGAGGGGCAATTTTATACTTTATTTAGGGAAATCTTTTGCGTGGAAAAACCCTTTGTATAATATATGGTAGGATGCTATGTTATTACAAGGGAGGATTCCAAAACATCAGAAATTAGGATGGGGGGGGGGGCAAATCAATCAACAGGTGTTGGAAGTTTAATCTTAAAAATGTGGAAAAACCAATATTATTGGACAGTTGTGGTCTTTTTCGTACATTTCCTTATACCGTTTTTACACTCTGCAGCTATATAATAGACGATATTTTATTATATTTTATTCATAGCTGTTCAACAGATTCAGTCTTTAAACAATGGGCGAACAACGCGCTGTCCGATAATAGCGATGTTTATGACGACTATTACGTAACACTTCCGAAGATTCCCGACGATAGCCGAGGTCCGATTTCGATGTCGGAGGTGAAGTGCAGAGGGAGAGAGGATATGATTAAGGAAGCTGAAAAATAGACGCCATTTTTTTTAAAAA
>NW_027467700.1:37500-40000 GCF_046742065.1 Oratosquilla oratoria | reverse complement strand
CTTCTCTTCCTCCTCTCCCCCCACCCTTCTGACCCATTCCGACCCCTAATACAGGTAACCCAATTTTCTTCACATGTAACCAACCCGCTTTCACAATTCTTGTTCCTCCAGCGCACCCCACGCTGTCCTTGAAGGCGAGTGGGGGAACCACAACCCCTTACCGACCTCCTTGTACAGTCACGGACACATGTTCTCCTTTGAACCGTAAGACGTCGTGCTCTTGCATAACCACGGATGTCTATGGATGCTTTCATACGTCACGACCATAGACGCCCATGGATACTTGAGAGCACAACGTCGTGTCGTGGACGGCGCACGGCGAAATGTCGATACGTGTGAACCGAGCGTGATGGACGCTAATCCTAGCAACTTTATTCTAGCTACCGTTAGGTGATTTTATGTACATAAGAGAGGTTTTCGAAGCTTACCGATGAGATAAATATCCATTTTATAGTCTTCACGATTATTATTATTATTATTATTTTTTTTTTTGCTCGTAGGACAATGATGCTTTGAATACAGCGGTTGTTGTTCCGGTTTGTATTTTACTGTCGCTTCTATCCCTCTGGACTACGCAGCATGAATACATTAATTACAGTTTATGATTTTCAAGAGGGTAATAAGATAATATCACCATTGAACGCAAAATTACTCACACACACACACACACACACACACACACACACACACACACACACACACACACACACACATATATATATATAAGCATACGGTCACACACACACACTCACATATACAAGCATACGGTCACACACACATACTCACACACACGCGCGCAAGCGCGCACACATACACACGCACTCGTACGCACACTCACGCACACACACACTCACGCACACACACACACACACACACACACACACACACACACACACAAACACGCACGCACACACGCAGGCCCATGCACACGTACGCACACCGACGCGCATACTCACCCCCCCCCCCCACACACAATGTGGTATAATTAATTATACTCATTTCGAGAACCAATGTTACAAATACAAACTATTTTACTCAGCCAAATCATAAACTTGGGGCATAATTGAGTTATTGGAAACCTTAGTTAGAGACTCGACCTCGAGACCTTAACGTGAATAAAATCGCGAGGCGTCAGGGTTCATTCATATGAAGTGAAACTCTAAGGTGAGCTTCAAAATCTTTCGTTCTTTGTGTCATATTGTTCAGTATGAAACGTACAGTCGTTCAGACAAGTACAGTCACTCAAAGGTCTGATTCATATGAAGTGAAACTCTGAGGTGTGTTTCAAAATCTTTCGTTTTTTGTGTCATATTGTTTAGTACGAAACGATATCGTCAGGAACGTTCTCTCTATGTTTGGAGTAAAAATTTCTTGGGGATTTATTTTTTCAGACATTCAAAAATAAAACATCGATTTTTGGGGTTTGTTTCTGAGGCACCGGATCCAAATTGTCGTGATTTCAAACAACCAATTCTTTAATTTTACCCTAAGGAAACGAACATTTCATTTGTATAACTCTTGTTGCCATTTTATCTTTTATTTTCTATTTCCTTTTGTTTTTTGATTTATTATTTTCTTCTTAGTTTCTTCGGCTGAAGATGAAAAGCCTATCTCGGACACCTTGGTGTGTGTGATGTGTGTGTGTGTGTGTGTGTGTGTGTGTGTGTGTGTGTGTGTGTGTGTGTGTGTGTGTGTGTGTGTGTGTGTGTGTGTGCGCGCGCGTGTGTGTGTGTGTACGTGTGCGCACGTCAAACATACATGTGTAAATACCTGTGAATACACGCACACACACGTACATACAAATACACATTCAAATACTACATATTCTATATACATATATATATATATATATATATATATATATATATATATATATGTGTGTGTGTGTGGTGTGTGTGTGTGTGCGTGTGTGTGTGTGTGTGTGTGTGTGTGCGTGTGTGTGTCTGCGTGTGCGTGTGTGTGAATTTAGAAGCTCCGCAACTGCCATCCATGACCATAAAGCAAGAACGCTAGCCGCTAGGTCACGACCGCGAATGGTCGTGGCTTAGTGGCTAGCATCCTTGCTTTCTAGTCATGAATAGCTCAGCCAAAGGTTCGAGTCCCAGTGACGGAGTTTCCAAAACACACACACACACACACACACACACACACACACACACACACACACACACACACACACACACACACACACACACACACACACACACATATATATCTATCTATATATATATATATATATATATATATATATATTAATGTATATGTATAGTTTCCATAATGTAATCTTGTTCAGACATCTCCGTGTTAAGGTGTTAATATTCTTATTAAAATATATTGAGGAAATACCAATTCTATTCTTCAATTTGTGGACCGATGGCACAGGCCATGGTAGGTGGCTTTAGGATCAGCTCATCGCTTTCTAGCGTAAATCTCTTAGGATTTCTGTTCCCCAGGAACGCAACACAAAAATATTTTCTTGCGACGCGGACCTCGTAGGGAC
>NW_027467700.1:0-32500 GCF_046742065.1 Oratosquilla oratoria | reverse complement strand
AGAAGGAGGAGAGAGGGAGGAAGACTCAGGGCAAGAAGAATGAGAAGGAAAAAGGAAGCGGATATGTTTGTAAGGAAAAAGAGGGAAGAGGGAGGAGGAGGAGGAGGACGAGGAAGTAGGAGAAGGAAGGGGAGGAAGAGGGGAGGTGGAGGTAAGAGGAGGAGGAGGAAGAAGGAGGAGAGTGAGGTAAGAGGAAGAGGAGAAGGAGGAGGACGGAAGAGGAGGAGGACCCCCCCCCCCCCCCCCCACCCGCGGGGAGAGGAGGAGGAGGAGGAAGAGGAGGAGGAGGAGGAAAGAGGAGGCGGAAAGAGCAGAGGAGGGAGGAGGAGGAGGAGGAGGAGGAGGAGGAAGTGAGATACATAGTACCCAAGGGGACTTCGAGAAATTTCTCATGATCTTCTGGCGAGCGAATGAGTTCTTCGTCTGAAGAAGAGCGGAGGACTCCTCCTTGCTGACGGTAGGGACTTCTTGTTCCACGGGTTCGTCGAATTGGGTGCGGATGGGTTGGGGGACTATGGTTCGTTTATGAGGGCAACCTGAGTCATTGTAACTACTCCACCCCCGGTCCACCATTTCACCCCCCACACTCTCACCCAATCCCAATCTTGGGGGAGACATCCTAAACGACACAAAATAGCCTAAACAAATATTGTAAAAAAAAAAAAAAAATAAAAGTAAAATAAAGTAACTAATAAATAAATAAATAAATAAATAAATAGATAAAATAAATAGATAAATAAACAAAATAAAATTAAATTAAAATAAAATAGAATAAATAAAGAGCAGAATTCATCTCTCTCTTTTGGTGCCTGGAATTCCAAAAAGCCCCTCAACATCTCTTGAGCGAATAAAGATACAAAATACTCCGAAAAAAGGGCAGGAAGCTTCCTTTAAACACATTCCATTCTTCTTTGGCGGCCAGGCTGGATCGGATTCTGTTGGGTTCCGACAAGTTAACTTGCAAACGATGGGCGGACAGTAATGGAGGACGAGGAAGAGGAAGAGGAAGAGGAGCGGAGAGGAAGAGGAAGAGGGGGAGGAAGGGGAAACAAAAGGGAAAAGGACGGTGACGGAGAAGGGAGAGAAGGGAGGGAAAAGCGGAAAAAAGATGATGATTGAAGGTGAAAATGAAAATATGAAGATGCAGAAGACGAGATGACGAAGGACGATGATGATGATGATGACGACGAGGATGATGATGACGATGGACGATGACGATGACGATGATGACAGATGACGGACGATGATGATGACGACGACCGCACGTCGACAACTACGATGAATGGGCGACGACAACGACGATGATGGCGGACGACGATGATGACGGACAGGGAAACGAAGAGATGATAGAGGGACTTCTTCCGTGCAATACGATCTCACCGAAGGCGTTCTTGGCTCGGAAACAAAAGGTGAGAGAGAAGAGAAGAGAATACACTCGAGGCACGAGGATGTGACTCGTACTGGAGTGGGAGGAGGGAGACGGTGTGGACTACGACGAGGGGGAAGTGGGAGGAGGAAGAGGAGGAAGTTGAGGAGGCAAGAGGTGCGGACACCGAGGAGGGGTACGAGAGGAGGGAGAGGTGGGACGAGGAGGAAGAAGTAGACGAGGAGGAAGGAGGAGGAAGAGGAGGGACGAGGGGAGGGAGATGTGGGACGGAGGAGGGAGGATGTGGGGACCGAGGAGGAAGTGGGAACGAGGAGGAAGTTGTGGGACGAGGGTAGGAAAGTGGGACGAGGAGAAGTGGTGACGAGGAGGATAGTGGGACGAGGAGGAAAGTGGTAGGACGAGGAGGGTAAGTGGGACGAGGAGGAAGTGGGACGAGGAGGAAGTGGGAGACGAGGAGGAAGTGGGACGAGGAGGCAACGTGGGAGGAGGGAAGAGGAGGGGACAAGGAGGAAAGTAGGAGGAGGAGGGAGAGGTGGGACAAGGAGGGAAATGGGAGGAAGGGAAGAGGTGGGGACAAGGAAGAAGTGGGGAGGAGGGAGAGGTGGGGACAAGGAAGAGCGGAGTGTGGAGGATGGGGAGAAGGTTGGGACAAGGAGGAAGTGGGGAGGTGGGGAGAGGTGGGACGAGGGATGGTGGAAAAAAACAAGGGGTGGGAAAGGAGGGAGAGGCGGAATGACGATGGAAGAGGTTAGGAGGAGTAGGAGTGGAAAACGACGAGAAGAAGGAGGAAAATGAAGGAAGAGGTAAAGGTGAGAAAGGAGGGGGGAGGAGGAAAGGGCAGAGGAGGAGGGGGGAAGAGTACAAACTGGATGTTAAGAGAAGGAAAGGAGAGGAATGATGAAATGAATGTGAAGGAGGAGAAAGAAGATAAAAAAATAAGGCGAAAAAAGGAGAAAAAAGGAGTGGAGGAGAAGGGGAAGTGAAGTAAGGGAATAGGAGGGTGAGGAGGAGGTGACGAGGCAGGAGGGGAGGAGGAGAAGGTGAGGAGGAGGATGGGTGAGGAGGTGTCGAGGAGGAGGAGGAGGAGGAGGTGAGGATGAGGAGGTGTTGAGGAGGAGGAGGAGGTGAGGAGGAGGAGGAGGTGAGGAGAGGGTGAGGAGGTGTGGAGGAGGAGGAGGATGGTGAGGAGGAGGTGAGCAGGAGGTGAGCAGGAGGTGAAGGAGGAGGAGGTGATGGCGGAGGAGGAGGAGGAGGAGTGGGGAGGCGGAGGAGGAGGAGGGGGGGAGGCGGAGGAAGGAGGAGGAGGGGGAGGCGGAGGAAGCGAAACACTCGGGTTGAGGCGGAGGAAAGGGAGGAGGAGGAGGCGGAGGAGGTCGAAGGGAGGCGGAGGAGGCAAGGGAGGAGGCGGAGGAGGCGTTGAGGAGGAGGAGGATGGAGGGGAGGAGGAGGGGAGGAGGGAGGGGGAGGAGGAGGGGAGGAGGAGAGAGAGGGAGGAGGAGGGGCGGAGGAGGTGGAAGAAGGAGGAGGGCGAGAAGGAGGGGAGAAGGAGGGGGAGGAGGAGGGTGGGGAGGAGAAGGAGGAGGAGGAGGAGGAGGGGAGGAGGAGGGGAGGAGGCAGGAGGGGAGGAGGATGGGAGGAGGAGGGAGGGAGGCGGAGGATGGGTGAGGGCGGGGAGGAGGGTGAGGAGGAAGGAGGAGGGGGGAGGGGGAGGAAGAGGAGGGGGAGGAAGAGGAGGCGGAGGAGGAGGAGGCGGAGGAGGAAGAAGAGGAGGAGAGGAGGAGAAGAGGACGAGGTGGAGGAGAGGGAAGGAGGACGAGGTGGTCGTGGCAGGAGGAGGATAGGAGGAGGCCGGACATTTCAAGGCTCAAAAAAAAAAAAAAAATGCAAAGCAACAGACGAAGGGAAAATGTTGTCTGCATATATAAGCACACACACCCTACCAGACCAGAAACCCTCAGGACCTGACCAGACACCCATTCCTAAGACCCCAAGACGTTCTCCTTAGACCACAGACTCGACTGCTGCTGCTGAGGCAGGACTGACTCCATTGCCTATTCCACACACAAGAGAAAAAAAGTCCCAGTGGGTCTTCTCAAGAGTCAGAGAGAGGAGAGAAGAGGAGCGGAGAGAGAGATGAGGAGGAGAGAGCCGAGAGAGGAGACGAGATGAGTGAGAGAGAGACGAGAGAGAGGGAGACGGAGGGAGAGGAGAGAGAGAAGAAGGGTTGA
This sequence comes from Oratosquilla oratoria, assembly GCF_046742065.1. Lineage (NCBI taxonomy): Eukaryota > Metazoa > Arthropoda > Malacostraca > Stomatopoda > Squillidae > Oratosquilla > Oratosquilla oratoria. The sequence continues at coordinate 28,885 of NW_027467700.1, read as the reverse complement.
TAGAGGAGAGAGGAGAGAGAGACGGGACCACCAGCATGCCCCCGGTTGGTTGGAATTCTAGTCGGGTTCGTCTTCGTCATCAAATTCTTTCCTGCAAAGAACTCTTTCTTCCATTTTTATGATGTATTCTTTCTTCATTAAAATTATTGGATTCTTCTTTGGAAGTATTTATTTTTTTTCGCGTTGCACCGTGGGTTTCTGTTTTTTTTATGAATGCATCTTAGTGTGTGTGTGTGTGTGTGTGTGTGTGTTCTGTGTGTGTGTGTATGTGTGTGTGTGTGTGGTCGTGTGTTTTTATGTGTGTGAGTGTGTGTGTGATCTCCGGCTTGGAGTGTGTGTGTGACCTTGTGGGGTCGAAACCGGTGGCCGTGTGTACGGTTTACCTTGGGGCCGTGAGTTCTCTTGGTCAAGAGAGACTAGGGGCACACCTATTCCTATTAATTATTATAATTATAATTATAATTATAATTAATTAATAATAATAATTATTAATAATAATAATATTATTAATAATAAATAATATTAATTTTTATAATAATATTAATATTTATAATATTAATAATATTAATTATAATATTAATAATAATAATAATTTTAATAATAATAATAATATTATTAATAATAATAATATTAATAATAATATTATTAATAATAACAATATAAATAATATTATTAATAATAACAATATAAATAATATTAATAATTAGTAACAATAACAATATTAATAGTAATAATAATATCAATAATAATAATAATATTAATAATAATAATAATAATAATAATAATAATAATATTTAATAATAATAATAATATTTAATAATAATAATAATATTTAATAATAATAATAATATTTAATAATAATAATAATATTTAATAATAATAATAATATTTAATAATAATAATAATATTTAATAATAATGATATTTGATAATAATAATGATAATATTAATAATAATAAATATTAATAATAATAAATATTAATAATAATAAATATTAATAATAATAAATATTAATAATAATAAATATTAATAATAATAAATATTAATAATAATAAATATTAATAATAATAAATATTAATAATAATAAATATTAATAATAATAAATATAAATAATAATTAATACTATTAATAATAATAATAATAATATAATAATAATAATATTAATAATAATAAATATTAATTAATAATAATAATATTAATTAATAATAATAAATATTAATAATAATAATAATATTAATATATAATAATTAATTTTAATAATAATAATAATATTAATAATAATAATAATATTAATAATAATAATAATATTAATAATAATAATAATAATAATAATATTCTTATTATTATTATTCATATTATTATTAATAGTAATTAATTATTATTATTATTATTTATTAATACTAATAATTGTTAATAATAATAATTGTTAATAATAATTGTTAATAATAATAATTGTTAATAATAATAAATGTTAATAATAATAAATATTAATAATAATAAATGTTAATAATAATAAATACCAATAATAATATATATTAATATTAATAAATATTAATAATAATAAATTGTTAATAATATAATGTTAATAATAATAAATGTTAATAATAATAAATGTTAATAATAATAAATGTTAATAATAATAATGTTAATATAATAATGTTAATAATATAATCATGTTAATAATAATAATGCTAATAATAATAATAATGTTGATAAAATAATGTTAATAATATAATCATGTTAATAATAATAATGCTAATAATAATGATAATGTTAATAATAATAATAATAATAATAATGATGCTAATAATAATAGTAATAATAATGATGCTAATAATAATGGTGATTAATAATAATAATGATATTGATAATAATGTTAATAATAATAATGTTAAATAATAATGTTAATAATAATAATATTAATAATAATAATATTAATAATAATAATATTAATAATTAATAATATTAATAATATTATTAATAATAATAATATTAATAATAATATTATTAATAATAACAATATAAATAATATTAATAATTAGTAACAATAACAATATTAATAGTAATAATAGTAATAATGATAATAATTACTACTACTACTATACTACTACTACTACTACTAATAATAATAATACAATAATTAAAACAATAATAAAACAAAATAATACAAATACTAAAATAATAAAACAAAACAATACCTAAAATAATAAACCAATAATAAAACCATAAATAAATAATAAAACAAAACAAAACAATAAAACAATAAAACAATAATTTAAAACAAAATACAATAAAAAAATAATAAAACAAATATAAACAAACAATAATAAAACAATAATAAAACAATAAAAAAAATAATAATAATAATGAAATAATAATAAAATATAAAACAATAATAAAATATTAAAATTAAAATAAATAAAATAATAAAATAATAATAAAATAATATAATAATAAATAATAAATAATAAATAATAAATAATTAAATAATTATTAAATAATAATTTAATAATTAATAATAAACAATAATAATAAACAATAACAACAATAACATCAATAATAATAAACAATAATAATAACAATAACAATAACACTAATAATACAATAATAATAACAATAACAATAACACTAATAATAAGTAATAAAATAATAACCAATAATAATAATAATAACTAATTGATAACAATACATGAATGCTAACAATAATGATAACAATAATTGATAATAACAATAATGATAATACCCAATATATTATAATAATAATAATACAAAATAATAATATATAATAAATAATTAAATCCTCAAAAATTAATAATAACGATTGATGATGCTAGAATAATAACCAACTTTACCAATCATCCATCATTCGTTGTCGTCGTCGTTTACGGAGCAATCCTTCGAGGGCATTTTTGTTTCATCATTTTTTCCCGATTTCTTTTTTGTGATATTATTATTTATTTCTGTTTGCCATTTTTTCGTGTATGTACTCATTCATTTTCCTGTATACTTGTTTATTCACCTATTTACCTATCTATTTAGATATTTACTGCGCTAACTGGTCACTTTGGGGGTACAGTAGACGGAAAACAACAATGGAGGTCGTGCTTCTTCGCCGTCAACTTTCGTCGACTTGGGTGGAATTCTAACTTCCCGTACTGGATTCCCCGGAATATCTCGATTGTATTCATTAATAAAGTGCTACGTTATTGTATGGACACGTGTCATATTAGCACTTCTTCGGTAATGACCTGTGTAGGAGTGCAACAAGATTTACTTCAGTCAATATTTTAGGCAGATTTTGTTGAAACCCCTACGGACCAGAGTTTCTCAGTATTCTTTTTGGATTGGCGATGGAAAAAAAAAAAAACAACTGCAGGTCTCTCTGATATATTTATATATATATAAAACCAACTTAAATATTCCCAATGTTACCAATCTTTTGACTCATTCTTCGTTGCAATATTAGTCCCCAAGGATAGAAGCCGCTGGTTCTTGATAACAATATTACGAGAGAAAAAAACCAAAAACCATATATATATATATATATATATATATATATATCTATATATATATACTCGAGCCTACACAACCTTTGCAGTCCACTTATAGAAAAAGAACGTAGAAAATAATAATGCTGGCATGATGATATTAAAAAAAGATAATATCGAAACTGAGTAAGCATGTGGAAAAACAAAATGGCGACCTTTCTGAATACACGAGGAAGAAAAATATCTAGAAAATCCTGGAAACGCGGAAAAAATTAACGCAACTAATTAACAGGAACAAAAGAAAAAAAAATGGGGGGCGGGTTCATGTCAGACGCGTACTTAAAATGTCGCAAATAAAATTCACATACGATAAAAATAGTAACAGAAAAAATGTAGATAAAATTTATGGGGAGAGGAGGGAGAAGGGGGAAGGCCTGGGGAAGGCGAAGGAAGGCGGAGGAAGGGCGGTAGGAGGGATGGGGAAGGCTAAAAAAAAAAAAAAAAAAAAAGTCTGTGAACCGACCTCCCTTGCCTAGTCTGGGCAGTGCCTCTTTACTTAGGATGTTCCATGGCCCGCACAAGTACTATGTACTACGCCCTCCTCAGACCAACGCTGGAGAACATCTGTACAATTCTTTGGGTTTTTGTAAAGCTTACTATTCGGACGTACAACTGTGCGAGTGTATATACATTCATATATATATACATACGTACATACATATACGCATAGTTGAAGCATTGTGACAAGTTTGAAAATGGTAGGAAAAAGAAGACACGGGTCCAGTATCAAGTTTATTCCTGAACGGTTTCGTCTTAAGCTTCTTCAGGAATAAACTCAGAACTATTTGTAGACATGTGCCTTCACTTTCCTCCTTCTTGATATGTGTATATGTATATATGTATATGTATATGTATATTTATATATATATATATATATATTATATATGCATATATATATGTATATATATATATATATTATATATATATATATATAGAAAAATGCAGAAAAAGAAGACACTGGTCTAGTTTCGAAATTATTCCTGACCATTGTGTGTGTGTGTGTGTGTGTGTGTGTGTGTGTGTGTGTGTGTGTGTGTGTGTGTGTGTGTGTGTGTGTGTATTCACCTCGGATCTGCTGCAGTCTCTGTCGAGACAGCCAGACACCACCCTACGGCAGTGAGCTCAGAGCTCCTTATCAACCGATCTCGGGGTAGGTCTGAGACCACTCAACACACCACACACCGGGACAGCAAGGTCACAACTCCTTGACTAACGTCCGTACCTACTCGCTGCTAGGTGAACAGGGGCTACACGTGAAAGGAGACAAACCCAACTTATCTCCGCCCGACCGGGGGAATCGAACCCCGGTTCTCTGGCTTGAGAGGCCAGTGCTTTACCAATCCGCCACCGAGCCGTATGGTGTGTGTGTGTGTATGTGTGTGTGTGTGTGTGTGTGTGTGTGTGTGTGTGTGTGTGTGTGAATTCCTGATGTTAACGTTTGTGTTGCCTATAACTACTGTCATCCATCTTAGCTAAACTGACCTCTTGTATAGGTCACGATAAACAGAAGCTGAAGAAGGCGAACTTTTTCTTAAAGGGTGTCCGAGCCTCTTTTTTTTTCTTTTTTTTTTTTTTTTGCTTAGGCTGCGGCCACCTCGAGTCTCAAGAAGAAGGTACAGACACAGACAGAATTCTGTCCCAGTGGACCGTTGGAGGTCTTCAGGTGATTGGGTTGGTATAGTGTTTTCGTCAGCACATTGTGTTGCAATTTGTTGACATTCTGTCTTAGGACGAAAGCGAGTGAGGGAAGTAAGTGGACCACATTGGAAAAAATCTTATCAACAGAGGTTTGCTATGTCCGTGGTTCTCAAATTTCCGTCAATTGGCGGCCCCCCCCCCCGGGGGGGGTGTGTTTTTTTTTTTTTTTTTTTTTTTTTTTTTTTTTTTTTTTTTTTTTTTTTTTTTTTTTTTTTTTTTTTTTTACGTAAATTCTTTTGCAGATATCACGCCCAAACTATCGAGTCTCCAGAAACCTCTAAAAATCACTCAAAACTGTAGAGACTTCGATTCCGTTTAGGCTGGAAATGAGCAAATGACCACAAGCACAACTATTTTGGTTGCTTTGGTGTTTCTCCGTTTCAAGCAGTTTCTGTTTCGCAAAGTCACCACTATAATGCAGTCCACAAAATTACTTCGAAAAAATCGAAACAAAACAGAAAGTTTCGTCCACTGTGACAAATTGTTTCTTTGAAGTCAAGTTTTTATTTTATTTTATTTTTATTTTATATATTTCTTTCAATGCAGTTGACAAGATCCCGACAAAATCCACCGATACCTCTGGCAACAGTGCATCTGTTCAAACAACTAAACCAAAGGCGGTTGCATCTGTTCATTTATCATTATTACCTGTTCATTTATGAACAGGATAACATGTTCACTTATTAACGGTACGCCTTTTTTACTTATTAACAGTATAACCTGTTATCTTACTAACAATATAATATGTCCACTTATCAACAGCATAACCTGGTACTTATGAACAGTAAAACCTGTTCACTTTGAACAGTATTACCTGTTGTTCTATTTACAGTATAATCTATTAATTTATTTACTGCATAATCTGTTCACCTATTTACTACACAATCCGTTATTTTAATAACACCATAATCTGTTCATTTATGAACAATATAATTTATTAAGAATATAATCTATTACCCTAATTACTGCACAATCTGTTTTCTTATTAACATCATAATCTGTTCAATTGTTAGCAGTATAACATTTTCACTTATGAACAGTATAATCTGTTCACTAATTAGTAGTACAACCTGTTATTCTGTCAATGGTATAATCTGTTCATTTATTTACTGCATAATCTTATTTCATTAACAGAATAATCTGTTCAATTACTATTATCAGTATAACATTTTATTTTCACTTATGAACGGTATATCATATTCACTTATGGATAGTATAATGTGTTCACTTATTAAGAACATGAGTTGTTCATTTCACGTGAACATGAATGTTCCTACTTCACTTCCCCCCCTCCCCACCCCCTCACTCCACTCTCCCACCCCCTCATTCCACTCTCCCACCCTCTCCCTTGGCATGATATTCCACCATCATGATGGAAGAGAAAAACCTCATTCCAGTTCTCAAATCACATTTAGATTTTCCACCTTTCCTTCAGCAAACGAAAGCTTCCGTGGTCCCAAGAGCATTATGCCCATTTCCATTTTCTTTTCTTTTTCTTAAAGAATTCTTTTTCTTCCTTTTTAAAGACAATAGAGCACAACCAAATACTCTCAGCTTCTGTCATCCCAAGAGGATTCTTATGTATATAATTTTTTTTAGGGACTGTTTTTCTTAAAGGCAATGGAACAAATCCAGCTTCCGTGTTCCCCAAGTGGATTTTATCTTTATGTTTTTACTTAAGATTTTTTTTTTCTTAAAGGCAATCGAATACCTCCACATACTCTCGATGATGAACGCGAGAACCTCTTCATCCTTTGAGTTCGACAAAGGAAGAGGTACTTCGTAGTTTACTGGAGCAGAACGAGATTTTTGATTTCGGAAAGAGATTGACAAACGGGAGTGTATGTAAAGCCCTCGAATCTGACATCCAATGTCTTCGTCTAAAAGAAAATTTCAGAGATAAAGATTAGGTCCTACGAGGCGGTAGTATGTAGGACTGTAGTGATAAACATATAACCAAAGTACGCACAAGTAGAGACTTCAAGAACATCAGAAGAGAAACACACAACCAGAAACGAAATTAATTCGCTTACAGAAGAGCGTCAAGTACGCGCGCACGCACACACACACACACACACACACACACACACACACACACACACACACACACACACACACACACACACACACACACACACACACACACACACACACACACACACACACACACACACACACACACACACAATTATAATTTTTTCGCATCCGACCTAGTTATGGACCAAAAGGTCTCCTGTCGAAATGCTCCTTTGAAATCCTTTGCATGCACGTACACACGCACAAACTTTTCCACCATTCAAAAAAAAAAAAAAAAAAAAGAAGAGAGAGAGAGAGAGAGAGAGAGAGAGAGAGAGAGAGAGAGAGAGAGCGAGCGAGAGAGAGAGAGAAGGGAGAGAGAGAGAGAGAGTGAGAGAGAGAGAGAGAGAGGGAGAGAGAGAGAGAGAGAGAGAGAGAGAGAGAGAGAGAGAGAGAGAGAGAGAGAGAGAGAGAGAGAGAGAGAGAGAGAGAGAGAGAGAGAGAGAGAGAGAGAGAGAGAGAGAGAGAGAGAGAGAGAGAGAGAGAGAGAGAGAGAGAGAGAGAGAGAGAAGCACAAGTCATTTGGAACTTTACTGTGGCCAAATACATCACACCTCCATCTCGCGCGTGCACTGACGCCAGGGCAGATGGCGATCATCGGGACCAGCTTGTAGACTGGACTAAAGCTGTTGAACTCACATGGCGGGACAGAACGCGAATATTCCAAGAAAAGGTCTGTGGGTCAGTTCTGAGATGACAAAATATACACTAAATAAAACGAAATAGAATACAAAAAAAAAAAAAAATAGAAATAATAGTAATAATGAAATGATAATAGTAAAAAACAATGATAAATAATAATACGTTGATAAGCATATAATAGCAGCAGTAATAAGATAACGATAGTAAATCAATAACGATAAATTATGATGAATAAATATATAAAATAGAATAAAGTAAAATTATAATATTAACAAATATACAGATGAAAAGTAAAATATACCAGATACATCACTGGCCCTGTAGAATAGAAATAAATAAACAAATAAATAAAAAAGATCAATTAATAGACTAAATACAGCCGTCTAGTGCGAATCACGTAACATCTCGTCTCCAGCCTCTTCCGTAACGCCTTTCACACTCTATTCACACTCTACCTGTCGCCAGGCCCTGTCGCCAGCCAATTTCGTGGCGCCATTCACACTCTACCTGTCGCCAGGCAATTTCGTGGCGCCATTCAAATTCTATCTGTCGCCAGCCAATTTCGTGGCGCCATTCACACTCTACCTGTCGCCAGGCAATTTCGTGGCGCCATTCACACTCTACCGGTCGCCAGGAAATTTCGTGGCACCATTCACACACTACCTGTCGTCAGGCAATTTCGTGGCGCCATTCACACACTACCTGTCGCCAGGCAATTTCGTGGCGCCATTCACACTCTACCTGTCGCCAGGCAATTTCGTGGCGCCATTCACACACTACCTGTCGCCAGGCAATTTCGCGGCGCCATCCACACTACCTGTCGCCAGGCAATTTCGTGGCGCCATTCACACTCTACCTCTCGCCAGGCAATTTCGTGGCACTATTCACACTCTACCTGTCGCCAGCCAATTTCATGGCGCCATTCACACTCTACCTGTCGCCAGCCAATGTCGTGGCGCCATTCACACTCTACCTGTCGCCAGGCAATTTCGTGACGCCATTCACACTACCTGTCGCCAGCCAATTTCGTGGCGCCAATCACACTACCTGTCGCCAGCCAATTTCGTGGCGTCATTCACACTACCTGTCGCCAGGCAATTTCGTGACGCCAATCACACTACCTGTCGCCAGCCAATTTCGTGGCGCCATTCACACTCTACCTGTCGCCAGGCAATTTCGTAGCGCCATTCACACTCTACCTATCGCCAGCCAATTTCATTCAGTCGAAAAGGTTCCTCGGGAGCTAATAGATCAACACCGTCGATCCATTTCCTCTTTTTCTTTGTCTCTTTAGCTTCTCTTTTCCCTCCTTTATCGCTCTTCTCCCTGCCTCCTCCTCTATCGAGCCTTCCCTCTCTTAACCGTTCAAATAAATCGGATTAAAAGATAACTGAGTAAGCCTTAAACCTGGTCCAGCTTTTCCAATAAAAGGTTTTGAGACGAAAGGAGGTTGGCCCCACAGATGAATAAAATCGCCTGGCGGCAGTCAGAATGAGAATGGAATAAATTTCAAGATTAAGCCGCCAAAAATCGAAGTATTGACCTCATTATTATTTGACTTTATTATTATTTGGCCGAGTGGGTCAGAGCGTCGCCATTTGTGACGGAGGTCGAAGTCCGTATGCTGCCGCCAGCGAGTTGGACCTAGGGTATGCTTCATTAAATTCCACTCTACAAAATCCATGGTAAAGTAAAATTCCCGGCGTTAAACGGAATCATCACTAATAAAATCACCTGAAGACTAGTAGAATAAAAAGCAAAGTTTCTGTTACACCAAAGGCATTTTTCTCTAACTAGTAACTAGGATAGGTAAACATTACAGAAATATCTATTCCATCGACCTTTCGCGGATTAACCTCACTTTAGCGATTTTGTCCCGCGTTGATAAACATGACTTTATTCACTCGGGGCGAATCAGGTATCAGGGCAAGAACGAATTAAGAATAACGAATAAGGAACCGGAAATATTGGAATCGAAATCCCTCCTGGTCGGAAGAATCTGGAACAGCTGTGGTGAGATTAACTGCCTTAGCAGTTTTTGTTTTTATCGGATTCTTTGGATGTATGCGTGCGTGTGTGCGTGGACATGTGCGTGTGTGTGTGTGGATGTGTATGTGCGTGTACATGTGTATGTGTATGTACATGTGTAAGTATATGTGTGTACATTGTGTGTGTGTGTGTGTGTGTATGTGTGTATGTGTGTGTGTGTGTGTTTGTTTTCGTACACGTGTGTGTTAGTACATGTGTGTTTATTGTGTGTGTGTGTGTGTGTGTGTGTGTGTGTGTGTGTGTGTGTGTGTGTGTGTGTGTGTGTGTGTGTGTGTGTGCCACTCAACCAATTATTGTCTCGAGTTTCACCAATTGGAAGACCCGAGGCCCCACAGTGACTGTCAACGGTTCTCAGAACCTCCCACAGATCTCTCTAGAAAGAAACTTTGACCGTTTGCCTGTGTTGTGAGAGTGTGGGACTGCTTCTGTGTCACCGGTTCAAATTGGTAGCGAGAGATCAGTCGCCGGTTGCCTGCTCCCTATGTGTTCAAAATTGGTAAGAATTACAGTTGAAGTTGATAGAAAAAGATCTTGGGCCAAGTCCTGAGACCGAATGTCAGGCCCTCGGGGTTGCACCTCGTGACGGAGGTCAGGGTGGTTGACAGGGTTTTTTGAAAATGGGTTTGCTGTCCATCTTGCAGGGACCCCCCATATATACAGTGTATATATATATAATATATATATATATATATATATATATATATTATACACATGTACAACACTGAATGGGTCCTATTGACTAGAGATACATTTTTATCAACCACAATGCACTTTAATTCTAAGCCATCAACATTGGAAGAACCGTGGAGGCAACATGCAGAAACTGAAGCGTAGTACGCCCCGAGGACCTCAAACCTACGGCCAGCACGTGACCAGTGCTGTAGTGACTTAGACCATTACACCATGAAGAGAGACCTCTCTTGGTGGTGTAATTGTCTAAATCACTACAGCACTGGTCATGTGCTAACCATAGGTTCGACTTCTCGGGCGTACCACGTTTCAATTTCTGCATGTTACATCCACGGTTCTACCGATGTTGATGGCTTAAAATTAAAGTGCATTGTGTTTGATAAAAATGTATACATATGAATATTATACATATATATATATATATATATATATATATAAAATATACATATATATATACTTTCTAAACGATTTGTAACCATTCTTACCCCTTTAGTCGGAACAACATTCATTTCCCATGTTAATAATGATTCAGATTTCATTGACAAACTTGACAATGCACAGCTCAATTATAATTTCAAATTAATCAGCCATGATATTATTTCGTTATTTAAAAATTTTACGCTTGATGATCTAAAAGAGTTGGACTTGACAAACATGTACGAGTATTACCATTACATACCCACATAATTATTCAATTGACCAAACTATGCATTAAAGATTATGGGAACTCCCTTCGCTCCTGTTTTAAGTGATTTGTACGTGGATTTTTTGAGAACATAACAAAGAAAAATCATTCCTCCAGGCCTTACATGGCTTCGCTATGTTGATGACATTCTTTGCCTAAGGCCTAATTACTTAGATGCTAGTCAGTTCTTTTACGTTTACAAATGAACTGGAAAGTGAAGGTGTGCTACCTTTCTTAGACGGAGAAACTCATCGAACAGAGAGAAATCTAGAATTCAGTGTATACAGAAAACCGACTAATGTGGTCTTATACATACACTATTTGTGGATTTGTTGTCCTGGGTACATTGATAAGGAGACAACAAACACTATTGATATTGGTGCTAAACTAAAATATCCTAAACATTTAATTGACATCTCTTATAATTTTGCAAAGAAACCATTTTACAACCCTCAGTCAAACCTTTTTGTCTTACCCTAAACTTTGCTAGCGCCCCGAAACTACTTTAGGTTTTTGATATCAACGTAGCCTTTAATAATAACTATCAAACAATACCGTATCAATAATTCTGCAAATTGGCAAAAAGGGTATGTATACAAATTTCCTAGGTCAACATTGGTCAAACGGCAAAAGAACTATCAGTTAGAAAAAATAAAAAATAAAAAATAGAAGGTGAAAAATCGAGGGCATGAATCAAGTGCTACATCTAGATACCTCAGCACCTTTAATCATCATCCTATCGGACGGAATTATGCCAGTATAATTACTTTTACCATTAACGTCGTTGAAAGGACTATTATTGAAAGTTGATTAAATCTACACAAGATGCTAATATCAACCGTAATCTACGATTGTATAGGCTAGATAATTATATCTGTAAAGAAATAACATATGTACCAACTGTAAGACCATTTGTAAAGTGAATTTAATTAGACATTTGATCCCATGTTTCTCTTCTGCTACTCATTTGTTCCTCGCCCATGGAGAGTGTCCAGTGTTTTTTTTTCCTTCCGTTGATACATTGACCTTTCCACGTGTCCACGTTCCTTTCTCCTTAATGTTACATTCCGATTGTTTATACTCTCTATGTATATCTGCACTGACGATATAATATACGAAAGCGCTCTGCTCCGGTTGTTTCTCTTCAAAGGGATTAACCTTGCATTTATAGAACACACGTCTCCAGTGTTTGTATTGCATATACATACGTACACACACACACACACACACACACACACACACACACACACACACACACACACACATATATATATATATATATATATATATGTATATATATATATGCAGAAATCACCTTGAAAATGTCTGAATAGACGAAAGCGCTCGGCTTCATTTCTTTTATTTTCCTTGTGTTTTTCGGCACACACACACACTCACACACACACACACACACACACACACACACACACACACACACACACACACACACATTATATATATATAACGTATACATATACATTACCACCAGCCTTCAACACTGGAAAGAAACATTGGACCATTGTCTCTGTTGTATTATTGTGAGACTCTTTCCATGTCACCGACTTGTATTACTGGCAGGAGAGACGCAACCGCTGGATGTCAGGTCTGCTTATGTGAAAAAGGTGAGGGAAGAACTGTCGGAGTTGGCAGATCCTGGTCCCAGTTTGGAGACCAGATGACAGCTCCTTCCACACATCCCATCTCCCTCTCCTCCTCCTCCTCCTCCTCCTCCTCCTCCTCCTCTCTCTTCCTCCTCCTCCTCCTCCTTTTCTCTTCCCTCTTCCTTGTCTATTTATCTCCTCCACTCGCCTCCGTCGTGCACCAACATATCAGCTTCCAACATATCGGCACTAACATATTAGCTTCTCAGAAAACACATTCTTAAAGTTGTCATCTTATCTTCGGTCTTCTACTCTTCCTTTCTTCCCTTCCTCCCTCCCTCCCTCCTTCCCTCCCTCCCTCCTCCTTCCCTCCCTCCTTCCCTCCCCTCCCTCCGTCCTTCACGTTCCTCCTCCCTTCCTTCCCTACCTCCTTCCTTCCTTACCTCCCGCCTTCCTTCCTTACCTCCCTCCTTCCTTACCTCCCTCCTTCCTTACCTCCCTCCTTCCTTACCTCCCTCCTTCCTTACCTCCCTCCTTCCTTACCTCCCTCCTTCCTTACCTCCCTCCTTCCTTACCTCCCTCCTTCCTTACCTCCCTCCTTCCTTCCTTACCTCACTCCTTCCTTCCTTACCTCTCTCCTTGCTTCCTTACCTCACTCTTCCTTCCTTACCTCCCTCCTTCCCTCCTTATCTCCTTCCCTTCTTCCTTCCCTCATTATCTCCTTCCTTCCCTCCTTCTTTCCTTAACTCCATCCTTCCTTAACTCCTTCTTTCATTCACTCCTTTCATTCATTCATTCTCTTGTCCCACACACTCTTCTGGCTTGTTCTTTTCCCTTCCACCTTATTCCCTAGATTTACATTCTGTTCATCTTTTATACCTAAAGGTACTTCCTTGATTCACTTTCTTCTTACTTTCTTCTTTAGCACCTTTTCCACTTCTCTGAGGGTGCAAACTACCCGAAGGTAGTCAATCTCTACTGACATTATCTCCTGAAGGATTGATCATCATGGGAAACTGCGATGTCACAACACATTTGTAAATGTACACTTTTGTAAATGTACATTTTTGTAAATGTACCCTTTTGTGTTACAACACATTTGTAAATGTACCCACTATCGGAGAAATAATATCAGAAGTACAGGAGATCCATGTATTTCGACTACTATCTGTGGTCCTCTTCAGGAGAATGAAGAGGACTACAGATAGTAGTCGAAATATACGGATCTCCTGTGCTTCTGACATTATTTCTCCCATAGTGGGTTTAAAGTGTTGATCCCCATGTTCACAATTTGCTTCCATACAGCACCATGATCTTTACTCCGTCGTTATTGATTTTGCTTCAGTTAACCTATCATTACCTTTTATACTTTTTTATTTAGCAATCCTTTATTCAATCCTAAAAGTTGATCTTTCTGGAGTCTAGTTCTTCCCAATCATTTCAGTGTTTCCCCCCCCCTCCAAATCTTCCTCTCTCTCGCTGTCTGTCTGTCTGGCTGTCTGTCTCTGTCTCTCTCTCGCTCTGTCTGTCTATCTGTCTGTCTCTCTCTCCACCCCCCCCCTCTCTCTCTCTCTCTCTCTCTCTCTCTCTCTCTTTTTCTCACGGACATACGCTCTCAGTTTTGTACCTCAAATGTCTGAAGAGTTCTTGTTAGCTTCTGCAGATCTTTACATTTTCTCCTATCAGGTCTACATCACACGCAGGAGATAGTATCTGATCTCCACTTCACATTTTCTCCCCTATCTCTGTCCTACTATGCGCTGGTGACGTCATCGGAAACGTGCTAGTCTCGCATTCGCATAGCTTGGGTTCGAATCCCGCACTCCTCTCCGGTTCCCAGCAGCGACTGTTTCCTGCCTTAACAGTCCCTAAAGCACACAGAACAAAGGGGACGGCCTTGGCAGAAGCTACTAAGCTCCTCCTGGTGTAGAACCTTTCCTGTCCTTCTGTCAATTGCTTCGTCGGTACTCAGGATAAAGGTGTTCGCCGGCATTAACCAGCGCTTCTATCCTTGGGAGCAGTATCGTGCCGAAGAGGTGACGTCATACAGGTGGAACAAGAGAACGGAGTGAAAATTATGAGCATTCTTGAATAAGCAGAATATAAGCACAAAAGAATGTTCTTTTTCTCACTCTCTTTCTCTTACTCTCTCTCTCTCTCTTTATCTCTGTCTCTTTTTCTCTCTCTTTCTCTTACTCCCTCTCTCTTTTTCTCTTTCTTACTCTTTCACTCTCATTTTCTTTCTCTCTTTATCGCTCTCTTTTTCTCTCTTACTCTCTCTCTCTCTTACTCCCTCTTTCTATCTTTTTCTCTCTTACTCTTTCACCCTCTCACATTTTCTTTTATTCTCTCTCTCTATCACTCTCTCTCTCTCTCTCTTCTCTTTCTCTCTCCTTTCTTTTCTCTGATTTCTCTCTTTCCATTTGCATTTCCTCCTTCGGCGGTGGTCTCTCCGCACCTTTCCATCCATCTCCTTTAAAACCTCCTTTCCCCCTCCCCCCGTTTTCTTTTCCCTCCTCCAGCTCTCTATCCTCCATTAGGGACCCCGATCTCCATATTAAACTCCCTCCATAGTTTCCCGTTTTTTTTTCTTCCTTTTCTTTTGCTACCTATTTCAATTCAGCCCCCCTTTCCCCAAAAATCCCCTTCCCCCCAAAAAATCCCCTTCCCCTAAAAATCCTTTCTCCCAAAACCCCCCTTCCACCATAATCCCCTTTTCCCCCAAAAATCCCTTCCCCTAAATCCCCATTTCCCCCAAGAAAATCACCCTTTCCCCCCAAAATTCCCCTTTCCCCCAAAAAATCACCCTCCCCCCCAAAAAAAAAAAAAAAAATCACCCCAAAAAAGGATAAATTTCAGGGGAATTAATATGGATTCCTCACACCCAAAACCCATATTCTCCTTTTCATTATTAATCCATTCTTCTCCAAATTTCCTTATCAGCTGAATAAACTCACCTGGCGACTACTGGATCCAAGCGATCCAGTTTTCTCTTTACCTCCTTGTCTCTCCCTTTTCTCCTCCTACTTCTCCTCTTCCTCCTCCTCCATACACTATTCCTCTCCTCCTTGCCCATTTCCTCTTCCTACTTTCCTTTCCTTCATTCCTTCCTTCTCTCTTCCTTTCTCTGACTTCCCCTATTTTCTCTTTCCCCTCTTACCCTTCCACTCCTTTATCTTCTTGTTATTCTTCCCCTTCTCGTCCTCCACCGCACACCGTTTTCTTTACTCCTCAATTCCTCTTCTTGGTCCTCTTCCACCTCTTTCCTTCCATCTCTCTCATTCCCCTCTTTCCTTCCATCTCTCTCATTCTTGAGCCCCTACTCTCCTCCTTCTTCCCTCCCTTCCCCCCTCCCCCTATTTACTCCCCTCCTTCCTCCTACCCTTCCTCCCTCCCTTTCCCCCTCCCCCCTATTTCCATATCCCATTGCCTCTCCCTCTTTCCTTCCATCTCTTTCTTCAGCCCCCTCCTCCCCCTCCCCCCGCTCCTTCCCCCCTCCCTCCTCCCCTCCCCCCTCCCCCCCGCTTCCATATCCTATTACAGCATCGAAGTACCCACTGCCACGGTATAACTCGAGTTTATATGGTACCGCATCAAAGGCAATGCTGTCATAATTTAAAAGACGATTCCCCCCCACCCCCCGGGGCGAGGGGAGGGGGGCAAAGCGCCCCCCCACTCATTCCTTATCGAGCTCACATTTAGATAGCGTATCTGTACGTTTTATGGAAATATACGTATAGGTTCTGTGCGTTGCTTTGGAGCTGGATAGAACAGTAGTGAATGTGTTTGGGAATATGGTTCGCGATGTATATTCATAATATGGTAATCTGTAATATGATTTTCCTACGGCTCGAATATTATGTATATATATATATATATATATATATATATACATATATATATATATATATATATATATATATATATATATATATATATATATATATGTATATGTAAAGACAGACAAATATGGAGGTGAGGAAGGCCCAAGAGGTCGAAACGTCTGGTTCTGAATAAAGCTCCAGACTCTAGCCTTAACGTTTCATTTTGCCACCTCACCTCCATATATATATATATATATATATATATATATATATATATAAATAAATACATATGTGGATATATAAATATTTATATATATGCATATAAATATACATATGGAGCGCGCACGCAGACACACACACATATATAGACACATATACACACACAAAAAACGAAAACAGATACAGATACACACACACACACACACACACACACACACACACACACACACACACACACACACACATGAACACACGCACACACACACACAAATGTACACACACACGAACACACATACACACACACAAATATACACACACACGAACACACATACACAAATATACACACACACGAACACACACACACTATCACACACACACTACAACACACACAAACACACGCACTAACACACACCCACACACCAACACACAAATACACACACACACGAACACACACACACACATATACACACACACCAACACACACACACACACACACACACACACACACACACACACACAGGGGCGAACGACCACAAAGCTAGAAGGGTTTACATTCCATTCTAAAAAAGGCTGCATCACGCCATAACCTCGCATTTTTTTTTCTAATAATCAAAATCATCAAAATATGTCGACAAAATAAGCTTCTTTTGATACCATGTAATGGCTCAATGGGGAGGTAAAACGTGTGTGGATAAAAGCTGGAGTCTGTCTCGAAAGATGAGGATTTTGAACGACGAAGTGACGTCATCTTTTCGAGGTGAATAAACTCAATGTTTAAAAATTGTACTTCTTATTTCTAAGATGGCAGTTTCACTTAAAAATAGATAGCAATAAATGTAAAATAGAATACACACGAAAACGAAAAAAAGATTATTAGCTAAATGAACAAACAAACGAATGAAAATAGATGAATGAATAGATTAACGAGTTGATTAAATTACACTCCAGTGACAAGGACGCTCAGTATAACTTTATGACTTCACACTTCCAAAAATGATTTCTATTCATTCCTCCTCTCATTAATTGTCCTTTGCATTCCCCCACACTCTCGTCTCTCCCTTCCTCCCTACCTCTTTTATCTATCTTTCAACTTTATCCTGTTCGCGGTTTCTCCCTCTCTTCATCAATTTCCATTCTCATCTTCTCCAACTTTTGATTTTTTTTCTCTTTTTTTTTTCACTTCGAGTTTCCTTTCCCATGTCGGGTTCTGAGTCCCCCTTCCATTTTAAACTCTTTACTGCCTTGACACTATTTATTCCAATATGGCCAAGGCCTGATGGGTTTATTATGTAGTCCGAGGTTAGAACCCCAACCTAAACGAGGCTTGGACCGATTGGGAATCTCTTATAGCCTCGTTCTGACCTCCATGGCGTGTCGAAAAAAAAAAAATCCAATATTTGTATCTTTTGACACATTCCTTCGTTCTCGTTTTTTCTTTCATATTTGTATTTTTTTCCTAAGGTATTTCATTTCAATTGTTCTTCCATTTGTCATTGTATTCTCCTCCATCCTCTGTATTTTATTCTACCATATTTCACCTTATTTAATTTGTCCATATCGTTGCTTATCTATTTATCGACTTATACACTGATTATATATTCATTATCCTGATTTTGATGCAATGGTACACTTGAAAAGGTAACCTCATCTATTTCCAACACTCCATCACACACCCCTCCACCCCATCAACCACACCTCCATCCCACCACCCCATAATCCACTTCTTCCCCCACTAACCACTCCATCACATACCACTCCACCCCCATCATCCCACTAACCATCCTATCACACCCCTCCACCTCATCATCCACACTTTCACCCCATCAACCACACTTCCATCCCATCACCCACCCCACCACCCCCGCACTAACCCCGCCATCCCATCACCCACTCCATCGACCACCCCTCCACTCCATCAGTCACCCCTCCACCCCATCACTCACCCCTCCACCCCAACACCCCGACACCCTCTTCCGTGCCAGGAGGCCGTTCAGATGGCGCCCAAGATAGCACGGCCAAGTTTGCACGTTATCATTCCCCCCCAACCCCCCACCTTTCCCCCCAACCCCCCACCCACCTCCCTTTGGCCATGGAGGGGAAAAAATTGCATAAGGTCTGCATGGGACATGTTAGTTTGGCCATTTCCTTCGCTAGTACAAATATTTCATGCATTTTTTGGGGTGGGGGGGGGGACTTCTGTGATACCCCCAACGGACCAAAGTCTTAGCATTCTTTTATGACTGAAGACTCCTTAAAAAAAAAAAAAAAAATTATATATATATATATATATATATATATATATGTATATATATAATTTTTAACCTCTACCATCCTCGATTTGCTACTCCTATTCCACCTCTACGGCTCCACCTCTTTGGTGCGATGTTGTCCCCAAGGATAGAGGCGCTGGTTATTGATAACTTAATATCCTTGCGTACCGGAAGCCAGACTATTTCATTCGTCTGTGAGGCAACCTAAGCCAAGAGATGAAACAAAAATAGGTTAACTACTTCCGGGTCGAGTCTCTCTCTCTCGCTGTCTCTCTCTCTCTCTCTCTCTCTCTCTCTCTCTCTCTCTCTCTCTCTCTCTCTCTCTTTTTGAGCCATTGCAGAGGAAATTCTTATTAGTCTAATTCACTCCAACGGAAAAAAAAAAAATACATCATTAGCACCTCATTAAGATGCCCGTTTTATTGACCTTTTCGTCTTTTTATCTTATTTGTTATCGTTTTAGTAAACGAAACTAAAACGGTTTCCTTACCCTGTGCAAGAACCTAAACCTCTCAATACGGCGGCGCCACGGACCTTTTCTTCTGAAGACAACTTCAAACGATTCTATTCAGCTGAGGGGCGGGGTTGCCTCAGCGGTCTCTCGACCAATAGGAAACGCCGCTCGTTCTAGCCTCGCACCGTCAACTGCATCAAATCGAGTGAAGGTTCTCACCTGAAGAGTCTACAAGGAATCATCTTCTTAATAGCTTTAAGAGATGATAATACTCAGGCACATACACAGCCATAAGACACGTTTAGACACAAGCACAGGGAAGGCGCATGGTTTATTTAAATTGACTCCGCGAATATATAGACACAGGTACCACGCCTATGTAGACACAGACACTACGCCTATGTAGACACAGACACCTGACCTACTTAGACACAAGCACCGGGTCTATCTAGCCACAAACCTTGGGCATATTAAGACACAGCTCCTGAGCATATCTAGACATTGACACCGAGCATTTCTAGAAAAACACACAGTATATATCTATACACGTCACTGATCACAGTAGGATATATGGTGACCAGCGAATTCCTGGGCTCAACATCGGCAGAAACTTCGGCTGGAACTTCGGCCAGCCATCGAACTCCCTGTGTTCCCTTCCTCGAGTCCATCCGCCTTTTCTTCGTTCTCCTCGCCATAACCTTCTGGCCTCGACTTCGGCAGAAACTTCGGCAGAAGCTTCGGCCAGCCATCGAACT
This sequence comes from Oratosquilla oratoria, assembly GCF_046742065.1. Taxonomy (NCBI): domain Eukaryota; kingdom Metazoa; phylum Arthropoda; class Malacostraca; order Stomatopoda; family Squillidae; genus Oratosquilla; species Oratosquilla oratoria. The sequence goes on along the minus strand of NW_027467700.1, from coordinate 8,375 downwards.
CCCTGTGTTCCCTTTCTCGTGTCCATTTGCCTTTTCTTCGTTCTCCTCGCCATAACCTTCCAGAACTTCTGTCCCTACCTCTTTCTTCGCCTTTTGTCCTTCCTCCTTCCTCTCCCCTTTCACATATTCTCTCTCTTCCCCTCTCTTTTCTTTCTTAATTTTTTCATCGCTTCTCTTCTTCTTCCTCCTCCTCCTTATCTTTTTCCTTATCTTCTTCCTTCTTCTCTTCTTTTTCCTCCTCCTCTTCCATTTCCTCTTCCTTCTCCTCCTCTCCATTTTCCTCTTCCTTCTCCTCCTCCTCTTCTTCCTTCTCCTTTTTCTCTTCTTTCTCATCTTTCCTTTTTTCCTCCTCGTCCACCTCCACTTTCTTCTTCTCTTCCTCCTCCTCCTCTCTTAAGCTCTCACCTTCAAGCCAACACGTTTCTCCTTCGTTATCAAGCCTTTCCCCTCTCTTCCTCCTCCTCCTCCTCCTCTTCTTCTTCTTCTTCTTCTTCTTCTTCTTCTTCTTCTTCTTCTTCTTCTTCTTCTTCTTCTTCTTCTTCTTCTTCTTCTTCTTCTTCTTCTTCTTCTTCCTCCTCCTCATCTTCCTACTCTTCTTCCACCTCTTCCTCTTCCTCCCCCTCCTCCTTTTCGTCCTCCACCTCCTCTTCCTCCTCCCCCTCTTCCTTTTTCTCCTCTTCTTCCTCTCCTCCCTCTTCCTCTTTCTGTCCCCAACACCATTTCCCTTACGCCTCTCTTGCCTCTGCGTTCTTCTTCCTTTCCTTTATCCCTTCCTACGCGTTCATCAGTCGTTTCCTTTTCTTATTTTATGTTCCCTTTCCCTCTCGTTTCCCGTCGCCTACTCTCTTTTCCTTCCTCTCCTCTTCTCTTTTCCTTCCTTCCTTCCTTCCTCCTTCCTTAATCCTCCTCTCTCATCTTCTTTCTCTTTTCGCCGCCTACTCTCTTTTCCTTCCTCTCCTCTTCTTTCTTCTCCTTCCTTCCCCCTTTCCTAATCCTCCTCTCTCATCTTCATTTCTCTCTTCATCCCTTACCCTTCCTTCCTCTCTCCTTCCCCTCAGACTCTTCACCTCTCCTCTCCTCCTCCTCCTCCTCCAATACAAAACACTGAGGTACAGAGTGACCAATCCGCCAAAAATCACCATTTTCTGTTACGAGCTTGACAGTATTGCCAAGGCTTTCCTTCACCAGAATTCTCGTCGTTTAAAGGGAAAAAGCATCAGTGTTGCCTCAGGACATAAAGGCGAATATACCTTGTCTTCTCCCTGCCAAACCCTCTGATTGACTCCAAAAACCATCAGAGCTCAGGAACTTGGAAACGATATGTAAACAGACTTAAAAAAGGAATGGAGGTGAAGAGCACGTGAATCAGATCAACATGGCATCAGCCACCATCACGTGGATGGCACAGGACTCCCACCAAAGTACCTAAGTTGTGTTCTGTTTACTCGGAAAAAAACTTCGGGACATCAAAGACCTCGCGAAGTATATTACCCGAGTTCATCTGGTCTTGTTTAAGGTTCGACTTCGCCAAAGAGAAGAGAAAAAGGGGCTGAAAGAGGCTGACAGAGTCTCAGAGGGGCATTACTGGCGAGACAGAATCTGGCCAAGACTATCTTCTGGTATGTTCCTCAAGTTCATCTGGTCTTCTTTGAAGTCGACGTCGCCAAAGAGAAGAGAAGAGGCTGAAAGAAGCTCAGAGGGGCGTTACTTGCGAGACAGAGTCTGACCAAGACGATCTTCTGGTATGTTCTTCAAGTTCATCTGGTCTTCTTTGAGGTCATCTCCACAACAAAGAAAAGAAGAACAGACTCCTCCAAGAGGGTCAGAGGAAGGTTACTGGCGAGACAGAGTCTGACCAAGACGATCTTCTGGTATGTTCTTCAAGTTCATCTGGTCGCCTTTGAGGTCATATCCACAACAAAGAAAAGAAGAACAGACTCCTCCAAGAGGGTCAGAGGAAGGTTACTGGCAAGACAGAGTCTGACCAAGACGATCTTCAGGTATGTTCTTCAAGTTCATCTGGTCTTCTTTGAGGTCATCTCCATAACAAAGAAAAGAAGAACAGACTCCTCCAAGAGGGTCAGAGGAAGGTTACTGGCGAGACAGAGTCTGACCAAGACGATCTTCAGGTATGTTCTTCAAGTTCATCTGGTCTTCTTTGAGGTCATCTCCATAACAAAGAAAAGAAGAACAGACTCCTCCAAGAGGGTCAGAGGAAGGTTACTGGCGAGACAGAGTCTGACCAAGACGATCTTCTGGTATGTTCTTCAAGTTCATCTGGTCTTCTTTGAGGTCATCTCCATAACAAAGAAAAGAAGAACAGACTCCTCCAAGAGGGTCAGAGGAAGGTTACCGGAGAGAGAGTCTGACCAAAATGATATTTTGGATTATTAATTCTGACCAATCCCCCACCCCCACCCCCTGCCTACATAACCAAGATGGCCTCAAAAGAGTGGTAAGTAATCATTATCTAAATATATCTTTATATCTAATTAATACCAACATTTTGTATACATTTTTATGTAGGCATGCAGGAAACTTTTCATGAAATTTACATTTGAAAAATGTAATTAGAATAGTTGATAATAGCGGGCCAATACTATTTCTAGTTTATCTTTATTTAAATCATTTTCAGAATTCAGAAGTATTTTGCGTATATTATTGAAAAATACTTTCCAAGAGCATTCAATCAGCGTATGATAGCAACAAATCGCACGCTTTCCAACTTTAACCTTTAATTGTTCAAAACAAATGTCCTGGTGGCCTATTGGCCACTGATCCACGGCGCCTCACCTCTCCCCACCTCCACCTTTCCTTCCCCTTCCCCTCCCTTCCCTCTCCCTTTCCTTCCCTTCCCTTTCTTCCCTTCTCTTCCCTTTCCTCCCCATTCTTCTCTATTTCCCACATCTCCTATCATCTCATTACCTCTCCTTCTATATCTTTCTTTCCTCTTCCCTTCCTTTCCCTTCCCCTCCCTTCCCTTTCCCTTTCCTTCCCTTCCCCTCCCTTCCCTTCCCATTTATCCCCATTCTTCTCCACCTCTTACATCTCCCATTATCTCCTCTCTCCTTCACCCATTACCTCTCCTTCCACATCTCTCTTTCCTCTTCCCTCTTCTCTATTCCCTTCATTCACAAGCTTCCATTCAATTCATCAATTTCACATCCACTAAGCCTGCCTTGCACCTTCTAACACTTCCTCTCCCTTTCCCCTTTTCTCCTCATTCATCAACAACAGGGCAGAACTCGCAGTAATGGTTTTAAACTGGACAAATTTAGATTTAAGAAGGAAATAGGCAAAAATTGGTTTAATAATAGGGTGGTCGACGAATGGAATAGACTTAGTAACCATGTAGTAAGCGCTGAAACTATCAGTTGTTTTAAGAAACGATTAAACAACTTTACAGATGGGGATGACAGGTGGTGATGGATACGGAGCTGCCTAGTGTAGGCCTTATGGTCTCTTGCAGTCTCCTTCATTCTTATGTTCTTATGTTTCTTCTCCTTCCCCTTCTCCTTACTCTTCCTCCTTCCTTCTTCTCACCGACTTCCTTTCCCTTATTTTTCCTTTTCTTATTAATTACATCTTTTAATACTAACTCCCCTCATTTCCATTTTCCTTCTTACTCCTCTTTCCTTAACCTCCTCCTTCCTCCTTCCCACGGCTTCCTTTCCTCTACCTTTCCTCCTCCCTTCCCAATTTCCCCTCTTTCGTTCATTTCCTCCTCAATCTCATTTCCCTATTCTTTCCTTGACTTCTTTCCCTTTCCCTCCTTCTCCTCCCTAATTCTTCTCTCTTTGTTTATTCTTCCTTCTCCGTTTCCTTTATTCCTTTATTAGTTTTCTTTTTCCTCTTCTATTCGTTTTCTTTCAACCTTTGGTGGTGCCCCTACGGCCCAGAGTCACACATCAGCATTCTAACAAATTTTTCATTTGTCTACTTTTTTATTACTTGTGTATTTATCTACTTGTTTATCCTATTCATTAAATAGATACTGCAAACTTTTAACACATCAGTATTCTAATTTTTTTTTCATATGTCTACTTTTTATTACTTATGTATCTATCTACTTGTTTATCCTATTCATTAAATAGATATTGCAAACTTTTAACTTTTACTATTTCTGTTTGGTTATCTCCTTTGTAAAGGTAAACATCTTTTTGGCTTATGTATGTACGTATATATGTATATATGTGCGTATGTATGTATACATATGTATGTATATATGTATACATACATGTATGTATGCATGAATGTATGTATACATATGTATGTATATATGTATACATACATGTACGTATGCGTGAATGTATGTATATATGTATGCATATATGTATGTATATATGTATGTATATATGTATGCATATATGTATGTATACATGTATGTATGTACGTATGTATGTATGTAGTTATACATGTGTGTATGCATGTATATGTTCCTTTTTCTCTCCCTATTACTTCCTAATTCCCTATTACTTCCTATTTCACAATTTCTCTTTTCTTTCACTATCTGATTCAGTCGACTTCGAGTCTGAGGCACTGTAATACTCTATTATTCCATCACGCGCTCCAACACTATTTTCTCTTTCCTATCGAGTTGTTTAAACTATTTCTATTTCTCATTTTCCTCTGTTCTATTTTCTTCATTCTTGATGGGGATGACAGGTGGTGATGGACATGGAACTGCTCAGTGTAGGCCTTATGGTCTCTTGCAGTCTCCTTCATTCTTATGTTCTTATGTTCTATTCCCATTTCCCGTCCTCTGCCCAGCATTCATATTTTTTTTATTCCATATTCATTCATCTATTCATTTATTCATTTGCTTATTGTTTTAAAGCATTTCTCATATTTCTCCGTTATGTTTATTTAACATTTATATGTTTGTTCAACTTTGCGTCAACCCTATTTCATATTTCTTAGTTCCCTTCGCTCACTTCCTGGTAGACTATAAATAATCTTCTCTCTACCTAGTTCTACTTTTGTTTGTATTTCTTCGTTCCATTTATTATTTTTTCACTTTAAGTTCTGCACCGCTTTGCTTTGCATCTGGACATTTCATATTTCTTTGTTTAATTTTCTTATTTTCAGTATATTTCTTCGTCCGTTATACTTCTAGGTACCAACATATTCCGAGCAATATACACAGTTTTCTTTTAATGTCTACTTTCATTTTAATTTATTTATTTATATATTTATTTATTTATTTATCTATTTTTTTTATTCATTCATTTGTTCTTTGGCCGCATAATGTACTGTAATACAAAGATATATGAAACTTGTCTGGCGACCTATTAGTCCATGGTGAGGTAAAGTGTCATTGGCCATTGCAGGAACAGGTTTCCGGTTCGTCCTCCACCATTTTGTCCTCTCGCCATCTTGTCCTCCACCATCTTGTCCTCCCGCAATCTTGTCCTCCGCAATCTTGTCTTCCGCCATCTTGTCCTCTTCGCCATCTTGTCCTCCCGCCATTTTCCTCCGTTATCTTGTCCTTTCGCCATCTTCTCTTCCACCATCTTGTCCTCTCGCCATTTTGTCCTCCACCATCTTGTCCTCTCGCCATTTTGTCCTCCGCCATTTTGTCCTCCGCCATCTTGTCCTCAAGCCATCTAGTCCTCCACCATCTTGTCCTCTCGCCATTTTGTCCTCCGCCATCTTGTTCTCTCGCCATTTTGTCCTCCGCCATCTTGTCCTCTCGCCATTTTGTCCTCCGCCATCTTGTTCTCTCGCCATTTTGTCCTCCATCTTGTCCTCCACAATTTGTTCTCCATCATGTCCTCCCGCCATCTTGTCCTCTCGCCACCTTGTCCTCCGCCATCTTGTCCTCCGCCATCTTGTCCTCCGCCATCTTGTCCTCCACCATCTTGTCCTCTCGCCATTTTGTCCTCCGCCATTTAACTATTTGTTGTTTACCACTACCTTTATTATTTCTTTATCTACTCTATCTAAAAAAATTCATCTCTACACACTTTAGTTTTTACAATCTACCTCTGTTCCCATTTCCCCTCAAAATTTTTAATAATCTATGGCAATACTCGTATGTGCACAAGTTCCTTATTTGTTCTCTATTTTTGCTTGTTCTGTTTCCTTTAAATTCTTCCGTTCTTACTGTTTCTCTGTAATCAAGTTATTTTCTCTCTCTCTCTCTCTCTCTATTTTTCTTTCAACTGCTTCCCATTCTTCATCTCTGTCATTGGTTCCTCTCCTAAATGTTTTTTTTTTTTTATCTTCTTTTTAATTTTTTTTTCGATCTTTTTTGTGACCTCTGTTTCTGATCCTGCCTACCTCCCTCCCTCCCTCCCTCCCTCCCCCCTTCCCTACCTCCTTCCTTACCTCTCGTTCTCGCTCTCCTTCTCCTTCTCTCTCTCTCTCTTTCTCTCTCTCTCTCCCCTTTCTCCCTTTCTCTCTCTCTCTCTCTCTCTCTCTCTCTCTCTCTCTCTCTCTCTCTCTCTCTCTCTCTCTCGTAGGACATATGGTTTCTTTTCATTTTCATTTAAAAATCTATTTTCCACTCTTTAATTCAATTTTGATTTCTTTTCATGCCTCTCCATTACTATGGTTTGTTACTTATCTCTCCGATTTCTCTTTTTCTCTCTATTGTAATTTCTTCCTCTTCATTTTCTCTCCTTTTTTTCCTATACTTCCTTCTCTGCAATTTCTACATTCATCTTTTTCTGCATTTATCTACCTCTTCTTCTCTCCTTTCCCTACTTTTGATCCGCCTCCTCCTCTTTATCTTCCTCTTCCCTCTCCACCAATTCTCCTCTCTTTCCTCTCCTTCCACTCCCACTCTTCCTTTCGACACCTCTTACTTCTCTTTTTTTCTCTTAACTCTTTGTATACTTCTATCAAACCATCTTCGCTTTTTATACCCTCTCTCCCCTTCTTCTCTTCTCTTCCTCCTCGTCTTCCTCCTCTTCCTCTTCCTCCTCCTCTTCAATCTCCTCTTTTTCTTCCATCTCTTTTTCCCTCTCCTACTCTTCCCTATATTCTCAAATTTTTTGTTTTACTCCTAACTTTCTTCTCCACCCCTCTCTCCCCCCTCCTTCCACCCCTCCCTCTCCTCCTTCCACCTCTCCCCCTCCCTCCTCCACCCCTCCTTCTTCCTCCTCCACCCTCCCTCTCCCTCCTCCACCCCTCCTTCTCCCTCCTCCACCCCTCCCTCTCCCTCCTCCGCCCCTCCCTCTTCCTCCTCCATTACCTCATTTCCCTCCTCCACTCCTCTCTCCTCTCTCCCCCTCCTTCCACCTCTCCCTCTCCTCCTTCCACCCCTCCCTCTCCCTCCTCCACCCCTCCATCTTCCTCCTCCATCCCTCCATTTCCCTCCTCCACCCCTCCTCCTCCTTCACCCCTCCCTCTCCCTCCTTCAACCCCTCCATCTCCCTCCTCCACCCCTCTCCTTCCTCCTCCACTCCTCCATCTTCCTCCTCCACTCCTCCATCTTCCTCCTCCACCCCTCCATATCTCCCTCCTCCACCCCTCTCTCTCCCTCTCCACCCCTCCCTCTCCCTCCTCCACCTCTCCCTCTCCCTCCTTCACTCATCCCCTTCCGTTTTCCACCCTTCCATCTCCCTCCTTCCACCCCTCCCTCTCCCTCATCCACCCCTCCTCCACCCCTCCCTCTCCCTCCTTCCACCCCTCCCTCTCCCTCCTCCACCCCTCCCTCTCCCTCCTCCTCCCCTCCCTCTCCCTTCTTCACCCCTCCCTCTCCCTTCTTCACCCCTCCCTCTCCTTCCTCCTCACCTCCCTCTCCCTCCTCTATGCTTTTCCTCTCTTCTTCAGTTTATTACCGTCCGTCCCTGTCCCCTCCGTTTCTCTCCTTCTTCTTCTTCTTCTTCTTTCTTTCGTTTATTCTTCATCTTTATTATCTTCTTTATGTTCTCATGCATCTCTACGTTTTTTCTTATTCTCCTCTATATTTGATCTATAATTTTTCCTATCTGATCTACTGCACTTTTAATTTATAATTTCTCATTCCATTCTTGTCTTCCATCTTTGCCTTCATGTCTATCTTCATAAGCATTTAATTTCATATGATTAATTAGTAATATTTCTATAATGTCCATTTATCATTTACTACCTATTTTTCAGTCTTCTTTTAGTTTCTTACATGATAAGAAAAAAATCCAGTAATATTTCGTGAGTTTTTCTTTAAATTACTTCTTCCCTCTACTTTCACCCTCTTTCGTTTTGTTTTCATATTTTATCGTTCACCTGTCTCCCATCTTTACTTCTTCCCCTTCTTCCCTCTTCCTTTCGTTCGACTCGGAACGTATAACATTCATTTTTTTTCACTCATTTCCGTTTTTCTTCGTCTTTTTCTTTTCTTTTAGCCTCTTCCCTCCATCTCCTTCATTCGTCGTCTTCCTATTCTTTAT
>NW_027467699.1:0-57792 GCF_046742065.1 Oratosquilla oratoria | reverse complement strand
TCTACTTGAGGAAGCTGGTTGAAAAAAGGTAAGACATCGTTCTCATAAAGGGGAGTTATAGGGGTATCTGCATTAGGATTAGTTTTGTCAGGTTTATTTAACTGGTCAGAGGTATTGTCATTGCCAATTAAGTCTTCTGTGTGTATTTCCTCTTTGTCACTGGATATGTCATTTTGGTGTTTTTCTTCTCTAGACTTTGAGAAGACGCTATGTAAACTTTTTAGTTTTGATCTGGTGGCAAAGGCCATGTTGTTAAATCATGTATTAGTTAATAGTTAGTTTTGATTTGTAATCTAAGAAAAAAGGAGCTGTTAAAATATGAATAATAGGTATATAGTAACTAAGGGTATTATGTTATGCTTAGATATGGGAAGGGGGATATAGTAATGGGATTACAAAAATCATAAAAATATATGTGTATATATAAAATAGTAATAAAATGTGGAATTAATATTATATAATAAGGAGTTAATTATTGTGATATTATTCTTATAATAGAATTAATTATGGTTGTTCATAAAAAAAAATTTACAGCAGTAAAGTAGGTTACATTGATAAAAATGTATAAGTTCTATGTAAATATTGAATTTTAAACATATAAGAGCTATTTGTTTAAACAAGAATTACTTAACTAGAAGAATGCATATGAATATTATATTATGTAATAATATTAACTGTTGAATATATATGTATATTTGTAATTGGCAGATTAAAGAGTATTACTTAATGATAATTTTTGGAGAGAAAAAAAAAACTTCTAAATGACAATATGCTAATATAAGTGCGAGATTACATAGTTGTTATATGGCTAAGGTGTACGTGCGTTGAGCACGTGGGTATCTAAAGGCGTGTAGGTTACCTTAAGACCGTGCTTGAAGCGATTTGTATTATGACGTGCAGCTGTGATAATTGCTGACGTTGTGGTTCTCGGTGGAACGCGACACTCGGGTGAGTGGTGAGGGTGAGCGGATGAGGTTTGTCCTCAAGCGATGGCTCGTTGATATTCTCGTAAAAAAAAGGAAAGCAGTATCAGGGATTCAGAAATGGATAGGTAAGGTAATAGTAGTAATGATACTATTACGTATTTGAAAAAGGTGTTGGTTGGGTTACCTTATTTAGAGGCTGGTAATTATTGTTGAGTCGGCGATAACGTAGGTGTTGTGCATGGTGTGGTTTTGCTGCCACCAGGTGGTGAGAAATTTTCACCACCGCTTCTTTTGGAGGAACACAATTGGTGCAGAGGGGTGCGCAGGATGAGTCCTCGATAGTCTTTTTTTCTGGTAGTTAGTTTGTTTCTTTAGAGACGTGGGCGCGGTCACCGCTTGCCACCAGTAATAATGTATCGTTCACTAGGTACGGGGTACTGGTATATGTAGATTCGTATTAAGTTTATACCATTTTATTCAAAGCTTTCAGGTTTTGCAGTTATGGTATATACACTGTCAACTGTTAAACAGAACGATACATTAATGTGGTTACATATATATAACTGTTTATCACACCACTTCTTGTTGCACAACACCTGTCATCGTCCCAACTGCTCTCTCCGGCCACCTACCCTGGTGGTCATTCGCCGGAAGTTGACAATCTCAGCACTTATGACGCGTCATGCTCGCATAATCTTTTATTGTTTTATTTGAGCAAGATCACGGTCATCTCCTAAGGTTAGTATCCTGGGATTACAGGGTGTGATTTACTTAATAACTAAATATGTATATATATGTCCAGGGGGGATCGTCAATATACTTAATTTGTGTTTTGTGTTTGTTTGGTTACTCAGATGTTCATGTGCGTTCGTATGTCTGTTTGGTGGTCGAGTTGTTGTTGCAGACCCGAAGGTTGCTGACTTAGTTTCTTAGTCAGCTAGAAGGGCCGGGCATTGAGTGAGGGAGTGAGTGAGGGAGTGATATTACTCATCATGTATATGGTGGCGTATACACCCCCTGGACCACTCTGTACTTGTGGCGCAACTTTCCACCAAATGACTCACTTTCGCATTTCCACCCAAATTCCATGGGGGACCCCCTTTGACTTTTTTCGCCTTTTGGCTCATTTTCCTCACCCTCCACCGATTTACCCGCTATCACGGACACAGGTCCGGGGGGGCCTGGGATGCCCTCCACTGCAATGCCACACCAGTCGGGCGCACGGTATCAAGGGCGCGGGCATAAACGTCATCTGGGGCAACTTTCGATCCCTCCCACGGCCAGACCCTTCGTGTCACCATTCCGCTCTCAACGGTCATGGACCCCCTGGACCACTCTGTACTTGTGGCGCAACTATCCACCAAATGACTCACTTTCGCATTTCCACCCAAATTCCATGGGGGACCCCCTTTGACTTTTTTCGCCTTTTGGCTCATTTTCCTCACCCTCCACCGATTTACCCGCTATCACGGACACAGGTCCGGGGGGGCCTGGGATGCCCTCCACTGCAATGCCACACCAGTCGGGCGCACGGTATCAAGGGCGCGGGCATAAACGTCATCTGGGGCAACTTTCGATCCCTCCCACGGCCAGACCCTTCGTGTCACCATTCCGCTCTCAACGGTCATGGACCCCCTGGACCACTCTGTACTTGTGGCGCAACTATCCACCAAATGACTCACTTTCGCATTTCCACCCAAATTCCATGGGGGACCCCCTTTGACTTTTTTCGCCTTTTGGCTCATTTTCCTCACCCTCCACCGATTTACCCGCTATCACGGACACAGGTCCGGGGGGGCCTGGGATGCCCTCCACTGCAATGCCACACCAGTCGGGCGCACGGTATCAAGGGCGCGGGCATAAACGTCATCTGGGGCAACTTTCGATCCCTCCCACGGCCAGACCCTTCGTGTCACCATTCCGCTCTCAACGGTCATGGACCCCCTGGACCACTCTGTACTTGTGGCGCAACTTTCCACCAAATGACTCACTTTCGCATTTCCACCCAAATTCCATGGGGGACCCCCTTTGACTTTTTTCGCCTTTTGGCTCATTTTCCTCACCCTCCACCGATTTACCCGCTATCACGGACACAGGTCCGGGGGGGCCTGGGATGCCCTCCACTGCAATGCCACACCAGTCGGGCGCACGGTATCAAGGGCGCGGGCATAAACGTCATCTGGGGCAACTTTCGATCCCTCCCACGGCCAGACCCTTCGTGTCACCATTCCGCTCTCAACGGTCATGGACCCCCTGGACCACTCTGTACTTGTGGCGCAACTATCCACCAAATGACTCACTTTCGCATTTCCACCCAAATTCCATGGGGGACCCCCTTTGACTTTTTTCGCCTTTTGGCTCATTTTCCTCACCCTCCACCGATTTACCCGCTATCACGGACACAGGTCCGGGGGGGCCTGGGATGCCCTCCACTGCAATGCCACACCAGTCGGGCGCACGGTATCAAGGGCGCGGGCATAAACGTCATCTGGGGCAACTTTCGATCCCTCCCACGGCCAGACCCTTCGTGTCACCATTCCGCTCTCAACGGTCATGGACCCCCTGGACCACTCTGTACTTGTGGCGCAACTATCCACCAAATGACTCACTTTCGCATTTCCACCCAAATTCCATGGGGGACCCCCTTTGACTTTTTTCGCCTTTTGGCTCATTTTCCTCACCCTCCACCGATTTACCCGCTATCACGGACACAGGTCCGGGGGGGCCTGGGATGCCCTCCACTGCAATGCCACACCAGTCGGGCGCACGGTATCAAGGGCGCGGGCATAAACGTCATCTGGGGCAACTTTCGATCCCTCCCACGGCCAGACCCTTCGTGTCACCATTCCGCTCTCAACGGTCATGGACCCCCTGGACCACTCTGTACTTGTGGCGCAACTATCCACCAAATGACTCACTTTCGCATTTCCACCCAAATTCCATGGGGGACCCCCTTTGACTTTTTTCGCCTTTTGGCTCATTTTCCTCACCCTCCACCGATTTACCCGCTATCACGGACACAGGTCCGGGGGGGCCTGGGATGCCCTCCACTGCAATGCCACACCAGTCGGGCGCACGGTATCAAGGGCGCGGGCATAAACGTCATCTGGGGCAACTTTCGATCCCTCCCACGGCCAGACCCTTCGTGTCACCATTCCGCTCTCAACGGTCATGGACCCCCTGGACCACTCTGTACTTGTGGCGCAACTATCCACCAAATGACTCACTTTCGCATTTCCACCCAAATTCCATGGGGGACCCCCTTTGACTTTTTTCGCCTTTTGGCTCATTTTCCTCACCCTCCACCGATTTACCCGCTATCACGGACACAGGTCCGGGGGGGCCTGGGATGCCCTCCACTGCAATGCCACACCAGTCGGGCGCACGGTATCAAGGGCGCGGGCATAAACGTCATCTGGGGCAACTTTCGATCCCTCCCACGGCCAGACCCTTCGTGTCACCATTCCGCTCTCAACGGTCATGGACCCCCTGGACCACTCTGTACTTGTGGCGCAACTTTCCACCAAATGACTCACTTTCGCATTTCCACCCAAATTCCATGGGGGACCCCCTTTGACTTTTTTCGCCTTTTGGCTCATTTTCCTCACCCTCCACCGATTTACCCGCTATCACGGACACAGGTCCGGGGGGGCCTGGGATGCCCTCCACTGCAATGCCACACCAGTCGGGCGCACGGTATCAAGGGCGCGGGCATAAACGTCATCTGGGGCAACTTTCGATCCCTCCCACGGCCAGACCCTTCGTGTCACCATTCCGCTCTCAACGGTCATGGACCCCCTGGACCACTCTGTACTTGTGGCGCAACTATCCACCAAATGACTCACTTTCGCATTTCCACCCAAATTCCATGGGGGACCCCCTTTGACTTTTTTCGCCTTTTGGCTCATTTTCCTCACCCTCCACCGATTTACCCGCTATCACGGACACAGGTCCGGGGGGGCCTGGGATGCCCTCCACTGCAATGCCACACCAGTCGGGCGCACGGTATCAAGGGCGCGGGCATAAACGTCATCTGGGGCAACTTTCGATCCCTCCCACGGCCAGACCCTTCGTGTCACCATTCCGCTCTCAACGGTCATGGACCCCCTGGACCACTCTGTACTTGTGGCGCAACTATCCACCAAATGACTCACTTTCGCATTTCCACCCAAATTCCATGGGGGACCCCCTTTGACTTTTTTCGCCTTTTGGCTCATTTTCCTCACCCTCCACCGATTTACCCGCTATCACGGACACAGGTCCGGGGGGGCCTGGGATGCCCTCCACTGCAATGCCACACCAGTCGGGCGCACGGTATCAAGGGCGCGGGCATAAACGTCATCTGGGGCAACTTTCGATCCCTCCCACGGCCAGACCCTTCGTGTCACCATTCCGCTCTCAACGGTCATGGACCCCCTGGACCACTCTGTACTTGTGGCGCAACTATCCACCAAATGACTCACTTTCGCATTTCCACCCAAATTCCATGGGGGACCCCCTTTGACTTTTTTCGCCTTTTGGCTCATTTTCCTCACCCTCCACCGATTTACCCGCTATCACGGACACAGGTCCGGGGGGGCCTGGGATGCCCTCCACTGCAATGCCACACCAGTCGGGCGCACGGTATCAAGGGCGCGGGCATAAACGTCATCTGGGGCAACTTTCGATCCCTCCCACGGCCAGACCCTTCGTGTCACCATTCCGCTCTCAACGGTCATGGACCCCCTGGACCACTCTGTACTTGTGGCGCAACTATCCACCAAATGACTCACTTTCGCATTTCCACCCAAATTCCATGGGGGACCCCCTTTGACTTTTTTCGCCTTTTGGCTCATTTTCCTCACCCTCCACCGATTTACCCGCTATCACGGACACAGGTCCGGGGGGGCCTGGGATGCCCTCCACTGCAATGCCACACCAGTCGGGCGCACGGTATCAAGGGCGCGGGCATAAACGTCATCTGGGGCAACTTTCGATCCCTCCCACGGCCAGACCCTTCGTGTCACCATTCCGCTCTCAACGGTCATGGACCCCCTGGACCACTCTGTACTTGTGGCGCAACTATCCACCAAATGACTCACTTTCGCATTTCCACCCAAATTCCATGGGGGACCCCCTTTGACTTTTTTCGCCTTTTGGCTCATTTTCCTCACCCTCCACCGATTTACCCGCTATCACGGACACAGGTCCGGGGGGGCCTGGGATGCCCTCCACTGCAATGCCACACCAGTCGGGCGCACGGTATCAAGGGCGCGGGCATAAACGTCATCTGGGGCAACTTTCGATCCCTCCCACGGCCAGACCCTTCGTGTCACCATTCCGCTCTCAACGGTCATGGACCCCCTGGACCACTCTGTACTTGTGGCGCAACTATCCACCAAATGACTCACTTTCGCATTTCCACCCAAATTCCATGGGGGACCCCCTTTGACTTTTTTCGCCTTTTGGCTCATTTTCCTCACCCTCCACCGATTTACCCGCTATCACGGACACAGGTCCGGGGGGGCCTGGGATGCCCTCCACTGCAATGCCACACCAGTCGGGCGCACGGTATCAAGGGCGCGGGCATAAACGTCATCTGGGGCAACTTTCGATCCCTCCCACGGCCAGACCCTTCGTGTCACCATTCCGCTCTCAACGGTCATGGACCCCCTGGACCACTCTGTACTTGTGGCGCAACTATCCACCAAATGACTCACTTTCGCATTTCCACCCAAATTCCATGGGGGACCCCCTTTGACTTTTTTCGCCTTTTGGCTCATTTTCCTCACCCTCCACCGATTTACCCGCTATCACGGACACAGGTCCGGGGGGGCCTGGGATGCCCTCCACTGCAATGCCACACCAGTCGGGCGCACGGTATCAAGGGCGCGGGCATAAACGTCATCTGGGGCAACTTTCGATCCCTCCCACGGCCAGACCCTTCGTGTCACCATTCCGCTCTCAACGGTCATGGACCCCCTGGACCACTCTGTACTTGTGGCGCAACTATCCACCAAATGACTCACTTTCGCATTTCCACCCAAATTCCATGGGGGACCCCCTTTGACTTTTTTCGCCTTTTGGCTCATTTTCCTCACCCTCCACCGATTTACCCGCTATCACGGACACAGGTCCGGGGGGGCCTGGGATGCCCTCCACTGCAATGCCACACCAGTCGGGCGCACGGTATCAAGGGCGCGGGCATAAACGTCATCTGGGGCAACTTTCGATCCCTCCCACGGCCAGACCCTTCGTGTCACCATTCCGCTCTCAACGGTCATGGACCCCCTGGACCACTCTGTACTTGTGGCGCAACTTTCCACCAAATGACTCACTTTCGCATTTCCACCCAAATTCCATGGGGGACCCCCTTTGACTTTTTTCGCCTTTTGGCTCATTTTCCTCACCCTCCACCGATTTACCCGCTATCACGGACACAGGTCCGGGGGGGCCTGGGATGCCCTCCACTGCAATGCCACACCAGTCGGGCGCACGGTATCAAGGGCGCGGGCATAAACGTCATCTGGGGCAACTTTCGATCCCTCCCACGGCCAGACCCTTCGTGTCACCATTCCGCTCTCAACGGTCATGGACCCCCTGGACCACTCTGTACTTGTGGCGCAACTATCCACCAAATGACTCACTTTCGCATTTCCACCCAAATTCCATGGGGGACCCCCTTTGACTTTTTTCGCCTTTTGGCTCATTTTCCTCACCCTCCACCGATTTACCCGCTATCACGGACACAGGTCCGGGGGGGCCTGGGATGCCCTCCACTGCAATGCCACACCAGTCGGGCGCACGGTATCAAGGGCGCGGGCATAAACGTCATCTGGGGCAACTTTCGATCCCTCCCACGGCCAGACCCTTCGTGTCACCATTCCGCTCTCAACGGTCATGGACCCCCTGGACCACTCTGTACTTGTGGCGCAACTATCCACCAAATGACTCACTTTCGCATTTCCACCCAAATTCCATGGGGGACCCCCTTTGACTTTTTTCGCCTTTTGGCTCATTTTCCTCACCCTCCACCGATTTACCCGCTATCACGGACACAGGTCCGGGGGGGCCTGGGATGCCCTCCACTGCAATGCCACACCAGTCGGGCGCACGGTATCAAGGGCGCGGGCATAAACGTCATCTGGGGCAACTTTCGATCCCTCCCACGGCCAGACCCTTCGTGTCACCATTCCGCTCTCAACGGTCATGGACCCCCTGGACCACTCTGTACTTGTGGCGCAACTATCCACCAAATGACTCACTTTCGCATTTCCACCCAAATTCCATGGGGGACCCCCTTTGACTTTTTTCGCCTTTTGGCTCATTTTCCTCACCCTCCACCGATTTACCCGCTATCACGGACACAGGTCCGGGGGGGCCTGGGATGCCCTCCACTGCAATGCCACACCAGTCGGGCGCACGGTATCAAGGGCGCGGGCATAAACGTCATCTGGGGCAACTTTCGATCCCTCCCACGGCCAGACCCTTCGTGTCACCATTCCGCTCTCAACGGTCATGGACCCCCTGGACCACTCTGTACTTGTGGCGCAACTATCCACCAAATGACTCACTTTCGCATTTCCACCCAAATTCCATGGGGGACCCCCTTTGACTTTTTTCGCCTTTTGGCTCATTTTCCTCACCCTCCACCGATTTACCCGCTATCACGGACACAGGTCCGGGGGGGCCTGGGATGCCCTCCACTGCAATGCCACACCAGTCGGGCGCACGGTATCAAGGGCGCGGGCATAAACGTCATCTGGGGCAACTTTCGATCCCTCCCACGGCCAGACCCTTCGTGTCACCATTCCGCTCTCAACGGTCATGGACCCCCTGGACCACTCTGTACTTGTGGCGCAACTATCCACCAAATGACTCACTTTCGCATTTCCACCCAAATTCCATGGGGGACCCCCTTTGACTTTTTTCGCCTTTTGGCTCATTTTCCTCACCCTCCACCGATTTACCCGCTATCACGGACACAGGTCCGGGGGGGCCTGGGATGCCCTCCACTGCAATGCCACACCAGTCGGGCGCACGGTATCAAGGGCGCGGGCATAAACGTCATCTGGGGCAACTTTCGATCCCTCCCACGGCCAGACCCTTCGTGTCACCATTCCGCTCTCAACGGTCATGGACCCCCTGGACCACTCTGTACTTGTGGCGCAACTATCCACCAAATGACTCACTTTCGCATTTCCACCCAAATTCCATGGGGGACCCCCTTTGACTTTTTTCGCCTTTTGGCTCATTTTCCTCACCCTCCACCGATTTACCCGCTATCACGGACACAGGTCCGGGGGGGCCTGGGATGCCCTCCACTGCAATGCCACACCAGTCGGGCGCACGGTATCAAGGGCGCGGGCATAAACGTCATCTGGGGCAACTTTCGATCCCTCCCACGGCCAGACCCTTCGTGTCACCATTCCGCTCTCAACGGTCATGGACCCCCTGGACCACTCTGTACTTGTGGCGCAACTTTCCACCAAATGACTCACTTTCGCATTTCCACCCAAATTCCATGGGGGACCCCCTTTGACTTTTTTCGCCTTTTGGCTCATTTTCCTCACCCTCCACCGATTTACCCGCTATCACGGACACAGGTCCGGGGGGGCCTGGGATGCCCTCCACTGCAATGCCACACCAGTCGGGCGCACGGTATCAAGGGCGCGGGCATAAACGTCATCTGGGGCAACTTTCGATCCCTCCCACGGCCAGACCCTTCGTGTCACCATTCCGCTCTCAACGGTCATGGACCCCCTGGACCACTCTGTACTTGTGGCGCAACTATCCACCAAATGACTCACTTTCGCATTTCCACCCAAATTCCATGGGGGACCCCCTTTGACTTTTTTCGCCTTTTGGCTCATTTTCCTCACCCTCCACCGATTTACCCGCTATCACGGACACAGGTCCGGGGGGGCCTGGGATGCCCTCCACTGCAATGCCACACCAGTCGGGCGCACGGTATCAAGGGCGCGGGCATAAACGTCATCTGGGGCAACTTTCGATCCCTCCCACGGCCAGACCCTTCGTGTCACCATTCCGCTCTCAACGGTCATGGACCCCCTGGACCACTCTGTACTTGTGGCGCAACTATCCACCAAATGACTCACTTTCGCATTTCCACCCAAATTCCATGGGGGACCCCCTTTGACTTTTTTCGCCTTTTGGCTCATTTTCCTCACCCTCCACCGATTTACCCGCTATCACGGACACAGGTCCGGGGGGGCCTGGGATGCCCTCCACTGCAATGCCACACCAGTCGGGCGCACGGTATCAAGGGCGCGGGCATAAACGTCATCTGGGGCAACTTTCGATCCCTCCCACGGCCAGACCCTTCGTGTCACCATTCCGCTCTCAACGGTCATGGACCCCCTGGACCACTCTGTACTTGTGGCGCAACTATCCACCAAATGACTCACTTTCGCATTTCCACCCAAATTCCATGGGGGACCCCCTTTGACTTTTTTCGCCTTTTGGCTCATTTTCCTCACCCTCCACCGATTTACCCGCTATCACGGACACAGGTCCGGGGGGGCCTGGGATGCCCTCCACTGCAATGCCACACCAGTCGGGCGCACGGTATCAAGGGCGCGGGCATAAACGTCATCTGGGGCAACTTTCGATCCCTCCCACGGCCAGACCCTTCGTGTCACCATTCCGCTCTCAACGGTCATGGACCCCCTGGACCACTCTGTACTTGTGGCGCAACTATCCACCAAATGACTCACTTTCGCATTTCCACCCAAATTCCATGGGGGACCCCCTTTGACTTTTTTCGCCTTTTGGCTCATTTTCCTCACCCTCCACCGATTTACCCGCTATCACGGACACAGGTCCGGGGGGGCCTGGGATGCCCTCCACTGCAATGCCACACCAGTCGGGCGCACGGTATCAAGGGCGCGGGCATAAACGTCATCTGGGGCAACTTTCGATCCCTCCCACGGCCAGACCCTTCGTGTCACCATTCCGCTCTCAACGGTCATGGACCCCCTGGACCACTCTGTACTTGTGGCGCAACTTTCCACCAAATGACTCACTTTCGCATTTCCACCCAAATTCCATGGGGGACCCCCTTTGACTTTTTTCGCCTTTTGGCTCATTTTCCTCACCCTCCACCGATTTACCCGCTATCACGGACACAGGTCCGGGGGGGCCTGGGATGCCCTCCACTGCAATGCCACACCAGTCGGGCGCACGGTATCAAGGGCGCGGGCATAAACGTCATCTGGGGCAACTTTCGATCCCTCCCACGGCCAGACCCTTCGTGTCACCATTCCGCTCTCAACGGTCATGGACCCCCTGGACCACTCTGTACTTGTGGCGCAACTATCCACCAAATGACTCACTTTCGCATTTCCACCCAAATTCCATGGGGGACCCCCTTTGACTTTTTTCGCCTTTTGGCTCATTTTCCTCACCCTCCACCGATTTACCCGCTATCACGGACACAGGTCCGGGGGGGCCTGGGATGCCCTCCACTGCAATGCCACACCAGTCGGGCGCACGGTATCAAGGGCGCGGGCATAAACGTCATCTGGGGCAACTTTCGATCCCTCCCACGGCCAGACCCTTCGTGTCACCATTCCGCTCTCAACGGTCATGGACCCCCTGGACCACTCTGTACTTGTGGCGCAACTTTCCACCAAATGACTCACTTTCGCATTTCCACCCAAATTCCATGGGGGACCCCCTTTGACTTTTTTCGCCTTTTGGCTCATTTTCCTCACCCTCCACCGATTTACCCGCTATCACGGACACAGGTCCGGGGGGGCCTGGGATGCCCTCCACTGCAATGCCACACCAGTCGGGCGCACGGTATCAAGGGCGCACGGTATCAAGGGCGCGGGCATAAACGTCATCTGGGGCAACTTTCGATCCCTCCCACGGCCAGACCCTTCGTGTCACCATTCCGCTCTCAACGGTCATGGACCCCCTGGACCACTCTGTACTTGTGGCGCAACTATCCACCAAATGACTCACTTTCGCATTTCCACCCAAATTCCATGGGGGACCCCCTTTGACTTTTTTCGCCTTTTGGCTCATTTTCCTCACCCTCCACCGATTTACCCGCTATCACGGACACAGGTCCGGGGGGGCCTGGGATGCCCTCCACTGCAATGCCACACCAGTCGGGCGCACGGTATCAAGGGCGCGGGCATAAACGTCATCTGGGGCAACTTTCGATCCCTCCCACGGCCAGACCCTTCGTGTCACCATTCCGCTCTCAACGGTCATGGACCCCCTGGACCACTCTGTACTTGTGGCGCAACTATCCACCAAATGACTCACTTTCGCATTTCCACCCAAATTCCATGGGGGACCCCCTTTGACTTTTTTCGCCTTTTGGCTCATTTTCCTCACCCTCCACCGATTTACCCGCTATCACGGACACAGGTCCGGGGGGGCCTGGGATGCCCTCCACTGCAATGCCACACCAGTCGGGCGCACGGTATCAAGGGCGCGGGCATAAACGTCATCTGGGGCAACTTTCGATCCCTCCCACGGCCAGACCCTTCGTGTCACCATTCCGCTCTCAACGGTCATGGACCCCCTGGACCACTCTGTACTTGTGGCGCAACTATCCACCAAATGACTCACTTTCGCATTTCCACCCAAATTCCATGGGGGACCCCCTTTGACTTTTTTCGCCTTTTGGCTCATTTTCCTCACCCTCCACCGATTTACCCGCTATCACGGACACAGGTCCGGGGGGGCCTGGGATGCCCTCCACTGCAATGCCACACCAGTCGGGCGCACGGTATCAAGGGCGCGGGCATAAAACTCATCTGGGGCAACTTTCGATCCCTCCCACGGCCAGACCCTTCGTGTCACCATTCCGCTCTCAACGGTCATGGACCCCCTGGACCACTCTGTACTTGTGGCGCAACTATCCACCAAATGACTCACTTTCGCATTTCCACCCAAATTCCATGGGGGACCCCCTTTGACTTTTTTCGCCTTTTGGCTCATTTTCCTCACCCTCCACCGATTTACCCGCTATCACGGACACAGGTCCGGGGGGGCCTGGGATGCCCTCCACTGCAATGCCACACCAGTCGGGCGCACGGTATCAAGGGCGCGGGCATAAACGTCATCTGGGGCAACTTTCGATCCCTCCCACGGCCAGACCCTTCGTGTCACCATTCCGCTCTCAACGGTCATGGACCCCCTGGACCACTCTGTACTTGTGGCGCAACTTTCCACCAAATGACTCACTTTCGCATTTCCACCCAAATTCCATGGGGGACCCCCTTTGACTTTTTTCGCCTTTTGGCTCATTTTCCTCACCCTCCACCGATTTACCCGCTATCACGGACACAGGTCCGGGGGGGCCTGGGATGCCCTCCACTGCAATGCCACACCAGTCGGGCGCACGGTATCAAGGGCGCGGGCATAAACGTCATCTGGGGCAACTTTCGATCCCTCCCACGGCCAGACCCTTCGTGTCACCATTCCGCTCTCAACGGTCATGGACCCCCTGGACCACTCTGTACTTGTGGCGCAACTATCCACCAAATGACTCACTTTCGCATTTCCACCCAAATTCCATGGGGGACCCCCTTTGACTTTTTTCGCCTTTTGGCTCATTTTCCTCACCCTCCACCGATTTACCCGCTATCACGGACACAGGTCCGGGGGGGCCTGGGATGCCCTCCACTGCAATGCCACACCAGTCGGGCGCACGGTATCAAGGGCGCGGGCATAAACGTCATCTGGGGCAACTTTCGATCCCTCCCACGGCCAGACCCTTCGTGTCACCATTCCGCTCTCAACGGTCATGGACCCCCTGGACCACTCTGTACTTGTGGCGCAACTTTCCACCAAATGACTCACTTTCGCATTTCCACCCAAATTCCATGGGGGACCCCCTTTGACTTTTTTCGCCTTTTGGCTCATTTTCCTCACCCTCCACCGATTTACCCGCTATCACGGACACAGGTCCGGGGGGGCCTGGGATGCCCTCCACTGCAATGCCACACCAGTCGGGCGCACGGTATCAAGGGCGCGGGCATAAACGTCATCTGGGGCAACTTTCGATCCCTCCCACGGCCAGACCCTTCGTGTCACCATTCCGCTCTCAACGGTCATGGACCCCCTGGACCACTCTGTACTTGTGGCGCAACTTTCCACCAAATGACTCACTTTCGCATTTCCACCCAAATTCCATGGGGGACCCCCTTTGACTTTTTTCGCCTTTTGGCTCATTTTCCTCACCCTCCACCGATTTACCCGCTATCACGGACACAGGTCCGGGGGGGCCTGGGATGCCCTCCACTGCAATGCCACACCAGTCGGGCGCACGGTATCAAGGGCGCGGGCATAAACGTCATCTGGGGCAACTTTCGATCCCTCCCACGGCCAGACCCTTCGTGTCACCATTCCGCTCTCAACGGTCATGGACCCCCTGGACCACTCTGTACTTGTGGCGCAACTATCCACCAAATGACTCACTTTCGCATTTCCACCCAAATTCCATGGGGGACCCCCTTTGACTTTTTTCGCCTTTTGGCTCATTTTCCTCACCCTCCACCGATTTACCCGCTATCACGGACACAGGTCCGGGGGGGCCTGGGATGCCCTCCACTGCAATGCCACACCAGTCGGGCGCACGGTATCAAGGGCGCGGGCATAAACGTCATCTGGGGCAACTTTCGATCCCTCCCACGGCCAGACCCTTCGTGTCACCATTCCGCTCTCAACGGTCATGGACCCCCTGGACCACTCTGTACTTGTGGCGCAACTTTCCACCAAATGACTCACTTTCGCATTTCCACCCAAATTCCATGGGGGACCCCCTTTGACTTTTTTCGCCTTTTGGCTCATTTTCCTCACCCTCCACCGATTTACCCGCTATCACGGACACAGGTCCGGGGGGGCCTGGGATGCCCTCCACTGCAATGCCACACCAGTCGGGCGCACGGTATCAAGGGCGCGGGCATAAACGTCATCTGGGGCAACTTTCGATCCCTCCCACGGCCAGACCCTTCGTGTCACCATTCCGCTCTCAACGGTCATGGACCCCCTGGACCACTCTGTACTTGTGGCGCAACTATCCACCAAATGACTCACTTTCGCATTTCCACCCAAATTCCATGGGGGACCCCCTTTGACTTTTTTCGCCTTTTGGCTCATTTTCCTCACCCTCCACCGATTTACCCGCTATCACGGACACAGGTCCGGGGGGGCCTGGGATGCCCTCCACTGCAATGCCACACCAGTCGGGCGCACGGTATCAAGGGCGCGGGCATAAACGTCATCTGGGGCAACTTTCGATCCCTCCCACGGCCAGACCCTTCGTGTCACCATTCCGCTCTCAACGGTCATGGACCCCCTGGACCACTCTGTACTTGTGGCGCAACTATCCACCAAATGACTCACTTTCGCATTTCCACCCAAATTCCATGGGGGACCCCCTTTGACTTTTTTCGCCTTTTGGCTCATTTTCCTCACCCTCCACCGATTTACCCGCTATCACGGACACAGGTCCGGGGGGGCCTGGGATGCCCTCCACTGCAATGCCACACCAGTCGGGCGCACGGTATCAAGGGCGCGGGCATAAACGTCATCTGGGGCAACTTTCGATCCCTCCCACGGCCAGACCCTTCGTGTCACCATTCCGCTCTCAACGGTCATGGACCCCCTGGACCACTCTGTACTTGTGGCGCAACTTTCCACCAAATGACTCACTTTCGCATTTCCACCCAAATTCCATGGGGGACCCCCTTTGACTTTTTTCGCCTTTTGGCTCATTTTCCTCACCCTCCACCGATTTACCCGCTATCACGGACACAGGTCCGGGGGGGCCTGGGATGCCCTCCACTGCAATGCCACACCAGTCGGGCGCACGGTATCAAGGGCGCGGGCATAAACGTCATCTGGGGCAACTTTCGATCCCTCCCACGGCCAGACCCTTCGTGTCACCATTCCGCTCTCAACGGTCATGGACCCCCTGGACCACTCTGTACTTGTGGCGCAACTATCCACCAAATGACTCACTTTCGCATTTCCACCCAAATTCCATGGGGGACCCCCTTTGACTTTTTTCGCCTTTTGGCTCATTTTCCTCACCCTCCACCGATTTACCCGCTATCACGGACACAGGTCCGGGGGGGCCTGGGATGCCCTCCACTGCAATGCCACACCAGTCGGGCGCACGGTATCAAGGGCGCGGGCATAAACGTCATCTGGGGCAACTTTCGATCCCTCCCACGGCCAGACCCTTCGTGTCACCATTCCGCTCTCAACGGTCATGGACCCCCTGGACCACTCTGTACTTGTGGCGCAACTATCCACCAAATGACTCACTTTCGCATTTCCACCCAAATTCCATGGGGGACCCCCTTTGACTTTTTTCGCCTTTTGGCTCATTTTCCTCACCCTCCACCGATTTACCCGCTATCACGGACACAGGTCCGGGGGGGCCTGGGATGCCCTCCACTGCAATGCCACACCAGTCGGGCGCACGGTATCAAGGGCGCGGGCATAAACGTCATCTGGGGCAACTTTCGATCCCTCCCACGGCCAGACCCTTCGTGTCACCATTCCGCTCTCAACGGTCATGGACCCCCTGGACCACTCTGTACTTGTGGCGCAACTATCCACCAAATGACTCACTTTCGCATTTCCACCCAAATTCCATGGGGGACCCCCTTTGACTTTTTTCGCCTTTTGGCTCATTTTCCTCACCCTCCACCGATTTACCCGCTATCACGGACACAGGTCCGGGGGGGCCTGGGATGCCCTCCACTGCAATGCCACACCAGTCGGGCGCACGGTATCAAGGGCGCGGGCATAAACGTCATCTGGGGCAACTTTCGATCCCTCCCACGGCCAGACCCTTCGTGTCACCATTCCGCTCTCAACGGTCATGGACCCCCTGGACCACTCTGTACTTGTGGCGCAACTATCCACCAAATGACTCACTTTCGCATTTCCACCCAAATTCCATGGGGGACCCCCTTTGACTTTTTTCGCCTTTTGGCTCATTTTCCTCACCCTCCACCGATTTACCCGCTATCACGGACACAGGTCCGGGGGGGCCTGGGATGCCCTCCACTGCAATGCCACACCAGTCGGGCGCACGGTATCAAGGGCGCGGGCATAAACGTCATCTGGGGCAACTTTCGATCCCTCCCACGGCCAGACCCTTCGTGTCACCATTCCGCTCTCAACGGTCATGGACCCCCTGGACCACTCTGTACTTGTGGCGCAACTATCCACCAAATGACTCACTTTCGCATTTCCACCCAAATTCCATGGGGGACCCCCTTTGACTTTTTTCGCCTTTTGGCTCATTTTCCTCACCCTCCACCGATTTACCCGCTATCACGGACACAGGTCCGGGGGGGCCTGGGATGCCCTCCACTGCAATGCCACACCAGTCGGGCGCACGGTATCAAGGGCGCGGGCATAAACGTCATCTGGGGCAACTTTCGATCCCTCCCACGGCCAGACCCTTCGTGTCACCATTCCGCTCTCAACGGTCATGGACCCCCTGGACCACTCTGTACTTGTGGCGCAACTATCCACCAAATGACTCACTTTCGCATTTCCACCCAAATTCCATGGGGGACCCCCTTTGACTTTTTTCGCCTTTTGGCTCATTTTCCTCACCCTCCACCGATTTACCCGCTATCACGGACACAGGTCCGGGGGGGCCTGGGATGCCCTCCACTGCAATGCCACACCAGTCGGGCGCACGGTATCAAGGGCGCGGGCATAAACGTCATCTGGGGCAACTTTCGATCCCTCCCACGGCCAGACCCTTCGTGTCACCATTCCGCTCTCAACGGTCATGGACCCCCTGGACCACTCTGTACTTGTGGCGCAACTATCCACCAAATGACTCACTTTCGCATTTCCACCCAAATTCCATGGGGGACCCCCTTTGACTTTTTTCGCCTTTTGGCTCATTTTCCTCACCCTCCACCGATTTACCCGCTATCACGGACACAGGTCCGGGGGGGCCTGGGATGCCCTCCACTGCAATGCCACACCAGTCGGGCGCACGGTATCAAGGGCGCGGGCATAAACGTCATCTGGGGCAACTTTCGATCCCTCCCACGGCCAGACCCTTCGTGTCACCATTCCGCTCTCAACGGTCATGGACCCCCTGGACCACTCTGTACTTGTGGCGCAACTATCCACCAAATGACTCACTTTCGCATTTCCACCCAAATTCCATGGGGGACCCCCTTTGACTTTTTTCGCCTTTTGGCTCATTTTCCTCACCCTCCACCGATTTACCCGCTATCACGGACACAGGTCCGGGGGGGCCTGGGATGCCCTCCACTGCAATGCCACACCAGTCGGGCGCACGGTATCAAGGGCGCGGGCATAAACGTCATCTGGGGCAACTTTCGATCCCTCCCACGGCCAGACCCTTCGTGTCACCATTCCGCTCTCAACGGTCATGGACCCCCTGGACCACTCTGTACTTGTGGCGCAACTTTCCACCAAATGACTCACTTTCGCATTTCCACCCAAATTCCATGGGGGACCCCCTTTGACTTTTTTCGCCTTTTGGCTCATTTTCCTCACCCTCCACCGATTTACCCGCTATCACGGACACAGGTCCGGGGGGGCCTGGGATGCCCTCCACTGCAATGCCACACCAGTCGGGCGCACGGTATCAAGGGCGCGGGCATAAACGTCATCTGGGGCAACTTTCGATCCCTCCCACGGCCAGACCCTTCGTGTCACCATTCCGCTCTCAACGGTCATGGACCCCCTGGACCACTCTGTACTTGTGGCGCAACTATCCACCAAATGACTCACTTTCGCATTTCCACCCAAATTCCATGGGGGACCCCCTTTGACTTTTTTCGCCTTTTGGCTCATTTTCCTCACCCTCCACCGATTTACCCGCTATCACGGACACAGGTCCGGGGGGGCCTGGGATGCCCTCCACTGCAATGCCACACCAGTCGGGCGCACGGTATCAAGGGCGCGGGCATAAACGTCATCTGGGGCAACTTTCGATCCCTCCCACGGCCAGACCCTTCGTGTCACCATTCCGCTCTCAACGGTCATGGACCCCCTGGACCACTCTGTACTTGTGGCGCAACTATCCACCAAATGACTCACTTTCGCATTTCCACCCAAATTCCATGGGGGACCCCCTTTGACTTTTTTCGCCTTTTGGCTCATTTTCCTCACCCTCCACCGATTTACCCGCTATCACGGACACAGGTCCGGGGGGGCCTGGGATGCCCTCCACTGCAATGCCACACCAGTCGGGCGCACGGTATCAAGGGCGCGGGCATAAACGTCATCTGGGGCAACTTTCGATCCCTCCCACGGCCAGACCCTTCGTGTCACCATTCCGCTCTCAACGGTCATGGACCCCCTGGACCACTCTGTACTTGTGGCGCAACTATCCACCAAATGACTCACTTTCGCATTTCCACCCAAATTCCATGGGGGACCCCCTTTGACTTTTTTCGCCTTTTGGCTCATTTTCCTCACCCTCCACCGATTTACCCGCTATCACGGACACAGGTCCGGGGGGGCCTGGGATGCCCTCCACTGCAATGCCACACCAGTCGGGCGCACGGTATCAAGGGCGCGGGCATAAACGTCATCTGGGGCAACTTTCGATCCCTCCCACGGCCAGACCCTTCGTGTCACCATTCCGCTCTCAACGGTCATGGACCCCCTGGACCACTCTGTACTTGTGGCGCAACTATCCACCAAATGACTCACTTTCGCATTTCCACCCAAATTCCATGGGGGACCCCCTTTGACTTTTTTCGCCTTTTGGCTCATTTTCCTCACCCTCCACCGATTTACCCGCTATCACGGACACAGGTCCGGGGGGGCCTGGGATGCCCTCCACTGCAATGCCACACCAGTCGGGCGCACGGTATCAAGGGCGCGGGCATAAACGTCATCTGGGGCAACTTTCGATCCCTCCCACGGCCAGACCCTTCGTGTCACCATTCCGCTCTCAACGGTCATGGACCCCCTGGACCACTCTGTACTTGTGGCGCAACTATCCACCAAATGACTCACTTTCGCATTTCCACCCAAATTCCATGGGGGACCCCCTTTGACTTTTTTCGCCTTTTGGCTCATTTTCCTCACCCTCCACCGATTTACCCGCTATCACGGACACAGGTCCGGGGGGGCCTGGGATGCCCTCCACTGCAATGCCACACCAGTCGGGCGCACGGTATCAAGGGCGCGGGCATAAACGTCATCTGGGGCAACTTTCGATCCCTCCCACGGCCAGACCCTTCGTGTCACCATTCCGCTCTCAACGGTCATGGACCCCCTGGACCACTCTGTACTTGTGGCGCAACTATCCACCAAATGACTCACTTTCGCATTTCCACCCAAATTCCATGGGGGACCCCCTTTGACTTTTTTCGCCTTTTGGCTCATTTTCCTCACCCTCCACCGATTTACCCGCTATCACGGACACAGGTCCGGGGGGGCCTGGGATGCCCTCCACTGCAATGCCACACCAGTCGGGCGCACGGTATCAAGGGCGCGGGCATAAACGTCATCTGGGGCAACTTTCGATCCCTCCCACGGCCAGACCCTTCGTGTCACCATTCCGCTCTCAACGGTCATGGACCCCCTGGACCACTCTGTACTTGTGGCGCAACTATCCACCAAATGACTCACTTTCGCATTTCCACCCAAATTCCATGGGGGACCCCCTTTGACTTTTTTCGCCTTTTGGCTCATTTTCCTCACCCTCCACCGATTTACCCGCTATCACGGACACAGGTCCGGGGGGGCCTGGGATGCCCTCCACTGCAATGCCACACCAGTCGGGCGCACGGTATCAAGGGCGCGGGCATAAACGTCATCTGGGGCAACTTTCGATCCCTCCCACGGCCAGACCCTTCGTGTCACCATTCCGCTCTCAACGGTCATGGACCCCCTGGACCACTCTGTACTTGTGGCGCAACTATCCACCAAATGACTCACTTTCGCATTTCCACCCAAATTCCATGGGGGACCCCCTTTGACTTTTTTCGCCTTTTGGCTCATTTTCCTCACCCTCCACCGATTTACCCGCTATCACGGACACAGGTCCGGGGGGGCCTGGGATGCCCTCCACTGCAATGCCACACCAGTCGGGCGCACGGTATCAAGGGCGCGGGCATAAACGTCATCTGGGGCAACTTTCGATCCCTCCCACGGCCAGACCCTTCGTGTCACCATTCCGCTCTCAACGGTCATGGACCCCCTGGACCACTCTGTACTTGTGGCGCAACTATCCACCAAATGACTCACTTTCGCATTTCCACCCAAATTCCATGGGGGACCCCCTTTGACTTTTTTCGCCTTTTGGCTCATTTTCCTCACCCTCCACCGATTTACCCGCTATCACGGACACAGGTCCGGGGGGGCCTGGGATGCCCTCCACTGCAATGCCACACCAGTCGGGCGCACGGTATCAAGGGCGCGGGCATAAACGTCATCTGGGGCAACTTTCGATCCCTCCCACGGCCAGACCCTTCGTGTCACCATTCCGCTCTGAACGGTCATGGACCCCCTGGACCACTCTGTACTTGTGGCGCAACTATCCACCAAATGACTCACTTTCGCATTTCCACCCAAATTCCATGGGGGACCCCCTTTGACTTTTTTCGCCTTTTGGCTCATTTTCCTCACCCTCCACCGATTTACCCGCTATCACGGACACAGGTCCGGGGGGGCCTGGGATGCCCTCCACTGCAATGCCACACCAGTCGGGCGCACGGTATCAAGGGCGCGGGCATAAACGTCATCTGGGGCAACTTGTGTTGGCACGATGTGTATGTATTTATATTGTAATGTTGTATATTTTATTTATATTAGTGTGATATTGTATGTATTAATTTCAGTAGTGTTTTGTATATATATTTCTAAATGACGTATTTATTATTTTCATCAAATGCCGCAAGGCTTGGCGGGAGTAATCTGGCAACCCTGCATGGGCAGTGTCGAAAGCCAGTTGACACCTGACGTTCACGTCTCCCGCACACTTGTCAATTGTGTTCGTGTCATTTTGTCATTTGGCTATATTATACAAGATAAGTATACAGTGCCTCTTGAGTTTCATTAGCCACCCAGAACATTTGGTGGCAGCGCAAACTTACTAATCTTATTACAAAGACTAGAACTATACTTTCATATGAAAAGACTACGAAGTGACTTTGATTTGCGTACCGGCTTATACGTTAACATTTGTGTTCTTGTGCTGTGTTTTCTCCCCATTTCTTTGTTCCAGCCAGGTATTTTCAGTGAATATGAACTATTAAAAGACATTATAGTACTCTGGACACTGTGTCTTCAGTTGTATTTCGGCGCAGGCCGGTTGCCGTCAGGTGATTTTTTCCTGCTATTCCTGGACGCCATCGTCGCCTGTCCTGATCATTGCTCCGTGGGTACCCTCAGCAGAAATTGCGCCTGGATGGTGAATTAGACATTTTATTTCCTCCAGGAGAAGCCAAAGTTAAATCTGTGAAGACCGGTTAAGTGACGCTTCCCTGCTCGAAACCGTGACGTCATAATTTGAATGTTGGAACTGTCGCTGGGCGACGCATGCTTGATTACGTATACGTATTCCAATGCTTATGTTATATGCATTATATTTTTCATGCTTGTATGATTTATGTAAGTTTTTGGTGACGTCATTTGTGTACTTTGAATTGTTACCCCGGAATGTTAGATTCTCGTCGCCAGTACCGTATGTCTATACTTACGTATTGTGCTCTATTGTAGTATTGAATTTTTGCTATTTACGGTCCTCCTATAAATTTTCTCTCATTATTGATGTATGTATGGCATTAATGTCAATGCTTGTGTTTCTGTAACTTATGTCATTGTCCGTGTGATTCACTATATTATTTTTTTTACATTTCATATTGGTGTTAGTGCTTTCTTATGCTTTTAAGAAGTGGGACAAAGTTATCATCTCCCACCATGTCTAAATCGAGGCCTTCGTTTCTCAGCCCGACATACTCATCTGAGCCAATGGGAAATAGGGTAACATTACTGCATCAGAATCCAACTGTGGTCCCTTTTTCTGGGATAGACCCTAATTATAGGGCTGCTGTATTTATCCGTCAATGTGAGGACGCAATCGTACAGTCGAATGTTTCGACGGGGCCTGAGAAGATCTCCTTTGTGAGGTCCCAGATTGTGCCACATTCTTTTGCTGCAGAGCTCCTCTCGGCTTCATGTTTAGATCCTAAACTTATAAACTATGATTATGACACCTTTAGGGCTAATTTTCTTAAAATTTTCGCAGATAATCTTGGTGGTGATGCATTCCATTGGTGCTTCCAATTGGCTGATACTCTCGTATCCAGACTGGGTACTATGGATTATCGTCGGGCGCAAGCTCAGGCCAGTATCCTTGCAGTTGAGGCATTTGAATCATTGTCCCAGTCGGACTGGGTAGAGAAAGGTAACATTTCCATAGATAGATTTCGCCTTATCGTAGAGTTTCTTCTATATATTCTTTTTTTGGTGCCTTCTGAGAGACGAGCAGCATCTTCTCTCAAGTATAAGCCTGATGACACTCTATTGTCCTTTGCATCACAACTTTCACGTAAACTGGGAGAAGTTCCATCTAGCTCTTTGTGCATTAGCAATGCTCATCAACAGGGTCATGTCCCTTATTCTCCTCAACTCCCTCAATCTACAGTTACACCCCCTCCCCTGTTGTGTACTTTTTGTAACAGGTCTGGTCATTCCAGCGATTTTTGTTTCCGCCGTAGGCGCCAGGTACACAAGTCAAAACTGTCCCCTGTTGGTAGGAGTGTACCTACTGTTTCTTCTAATCAATCGCATGACCTTTCCAGAGTAGAGCCTCCAGGTAGGCTCAGTTATTGCCATATTCATGGTCAGTGTAAACATTCGACTGATCAATGTTTCAAGGTTTTGAAACTTAGGGAGGAGACGTCTCACCAGCCTCGTCAATCCCATTTTCCCCAGCGCATGTTTCCCAACCCCAAGAGTTGACCAGCAATGTTCGGTCTCAAATAATTCCTTTTGTGGTTGTTGAATCTTCTCAATTACTTACCTTTCAATTTTTCACGAGGGAAACGCCTATTTCAGTCACTGTAGATACTGGTGCAGAATGTAGTCTGTTAAGTAGAAAGGCTTACTTTGCCTTGCGAGAATTGTATAATCTCCCTTTATCTCCCTTTTGTAATAATTTGCATTCTGTGCAAGGCTCTCCCTTGCTTGTTCTTGGATCAGTTTGTCTTCCTTTACATATTTCCTCGCATGCTACAGTATTCAATGTCACTTTTGCTGTTGTCTCTGGCATTGCCCTTAAGTGTGATTGCCTCCTGGGTATTGATGCTCTTACAGCTCATAGCATAGATATTTCTCCTAGTCGCCGTGTAGTGACTTTCTGCAAAGTTGATATCTCTGCTTCAGATAGGCCAGTTTCCGTTTGTGATTCTTTTGTGCCTGTCCCAATTTCTCAGACCTCTTCCCCTGTTGCTCATTGTGCTGCTGTTGTTGTAGGAGAGCATCTTATTGAACCTTCAAGTTCTGTTCGAGTTCCAGTGCGCGTCTCGGGTGCCCCAATTGGGTCTGACGTTCTCTGCCTGATTCTATTCGTATTCGTCGGCTTGCCCTAGAAGGAACTCTCTCCACTATTCGTGAGGATCACGTTACCACAGCGATGGTAACCAATGTTACGGGTGCTCCTATTTCTCTCTCTCCTGGCAGTCACTTAGGCTCCTTTGAGGTGGTACGCGTTGCTGCTTTCCAAGATTCGCCTATAATAGCAGCTTCTGTTCTACAATCTCCTCCAACACGTGACCCTGCTCGCGTAGCTTCTGAACTTGCCACATTTGTAGGCGAAACTGATTTTCCTAAAGAGACGCCTCGTCTCCTTGACCTGCTAGTTACCCACCGTCAGACTTTGGCTTTACCAGGTGATCCGTTAGGGGTTACGGATCGTATGGTTCATAGAATTGACCTTCAGCCAGGCACTCGTCCTGTTTACGTCCCCTCTTACAGGTTGCCTCACTCTCGTCGGCTTATAGCCCAGTCCTTGGTTGACGATTTGTTGAGTGAAGGTGTTGTACAGGAGTCCCACTCCGAGTGGAATTCGCCTCTTCTCCTGGTGCCTAAGAAGGATGGATCTTTTCGTCCTGTGGTTGATTATAGGAAAGTCAATGAGGTCACTCTTCCTGATCATTATCCTCTGCCTATCTTAAGCGAGCTTCTTCAGTCCATTGGCAATGGTAATACAGTGTTCACCACTTTAGATTTAAAAGCAGGTTTTTGGCAGATACCCCTGGAGGAGAAGTCTCGTAGGATCACGGCCTTCTCGACTCCCAATGGGCACTATGAATGGCTTCGTTGCCCCATGGGTTTGCGGAATGCTCCTTTGACTTGCCAGCGTTTAGTTAACTCTATATTTCATGGCTTAATTGGGAATGGACTTTTTGTTTACCTGGATGATTTGATTCTTGTTTCCAAAGATGTGGAGAGCCACTTTTCTAAGTTATCCATGGTTTTGCAACGGTTTGCTGAAGCTGGGTTAAAACTCAACTTACCCAAGTGTTCCTTTTTCAAGGCTAGTATCCAGTTTCTAGGTCATGTTGTAGACAAACATGGTATCCATACCACTGGTGAAAAGATCAAGGCAGTCAGAGACTTCCCTGTACCGAAGTCGGTTGAAAATGTACGGTCCTTCCTTGGACTTGCAGGATATTATCGTGCATTCATTAAAGACTTTGCTTCAATTGCTTCCCCTCTCACTCGCCTTCTCAAGAAGGACTCTTCCTTCCAGTGGCGTGATGTCCATCAGACAAGTTTTGACTCTTTGAAGCTTGCTCTTACTGAAGCACCTGTATTGGCTTTCCCTGATTATAGTATCCCCTTTACTATTTGTACAGATGCTTCTGGTACAGGTATTGGAGCTGTACTTATGCAACAAGTAGAAGGAAGTAGACCTCATGTTATTGCATATGCTAGTCGCATTCTAAACAAACCTGAGTCCCGTTACTCTGTTACTCATTTAGAGGCCCTGGCTGTGGTGTGGGCTTTAAAGCACTTCCGTGATATCATTTTTGGATATCCTATTACAGTCTACACTGACCACACTGCTGTCACTCAGCTTTTTCAAGGAAAGAATCTGTCAGGTCGCCTAGCCAGATGGTTCCTCACGATTGAGGAATTCAATCCAACCCTAAAGCATTTGCCCGGGCGAGCTAATCATGTTGCTGATGCACTTTCACGGAATATCCCTGTT
This sequence comes from Oratosquilla oratoria, assembly GCF_046742065.1. NCBI lineage: Eukaryota > Metazoa > Arthropoda > Malacostraca > Stomatopoda > Squillidae > Oratosquilla > Oratosquilla oratoria. The sequence goes on along the minus strand of NW_027467699.1, from coordinate 31,656 downwards.
GCTGCTATTACCGTGATTAATAACTTTTCCCTGCAGGATCTGGTAAAAGCTCAGCGTGAAGACCCTGTCTGGTCTGCTGTCATCTATGCTTTGGAGTCTGGTGATGATTCCACCTTACCAGCTTTACCAGTACCTCTGTACCAATTTTCCCTGCAGGACGAAGTTCTCATTCGCAATGTGGAAGTGTTTGAGCAGGATGTGGCGCAGCTAGTGATCCCTGAGTCTCTAGTTCCCATTGTTTTATCCCTTGCTCATGATGCCCCTCAGGCTGGTCACCCAGGTCGTGACAAAACTCTGGCTATGGCACGGAAGAAGTATTATTGGCCTAAAATGCGACTAGACATTGCCTCTCATGTGGCCCGGTGTAGTTCTTGTGCCCAGAACAAAGGTTCTACGAGCACTGCTCCCATTTTAGAGTACCCTATTCCTTCTCGCCCTTTTCAGACTGTAGCTATAGACCTTTTGCAACTGCCTCGTAGCACACAGGGCTCTGTGTATGTCCTTGTATGTGTGGATCATTTTAGTCGTTTTGTGGTCCTAGCTCCCTTACGTAACAAATCTGCACCAGTTGTAGCACATGCTTTTGTTTCCCATGTGTTGTGTCCATACACCACTCCTTCGGTGCTCCTTAGTGATAATGGGGCTGAATTTAAGAACGAGGTTTTGGCAGGCATTTGTGCACGTTACGGCATTAAACAAACTTTTGTTACTGCTTATCATCCGGCGTCCAATGGGCTTGTAGAGAGAACAAACAGGAAAATTTTGGAGATCTTACGTCACCTTGCTAGTCATTTTCATGAGTCTTGGGAGGATTGGCTTCCCCATGTTAGTGCTTGTATCAACAGCACCATAAACGCTTCCACGGGAAAAACGCCCCACTATGTTGTCTTTGGATCAGAGAAACGACTCCCTTATGACATGCTTGACAGTCCTGCTCGTCCCCTCTACAATGTGGATGACTACAGTAAACTTCAGGATCATGTGCTGCATGATATTTATGCGTCTGTTAAGGACAAACTTGTTATTTCCAAGGCTGACATGTTAAAACACCAACATGGTCGTGCTAAACCTGTGAACATCATTGTTGGGGATCATGTCTTTAGGAGCATGCCGGACCGCCAATCCAAACTAAATTGTAAATTCACAGGTCCCCTTTTAGTAACAGAACAGCTCCATCCCAACAAATTCAGGGTTTTTGACCCATCTACGGGTCTTAGTGAGATTTGCCATTCTGACAGGCTTAAAAAGACGCAGGTGCCCATACCTGCATTCACCCAACCTCCCCCAACACTCAATGTTCCCATTGTATCACCCATTGTGGACCATTCGTATCATCTACGTTCACGAAGTGCTAGGCCTTGATGGTCGAGTGAGCCTCTTGTATGTATTTTTGTGTATTTGTATGTATTTGTATGTAATTGGATTGTGAAGTTTTGTACCCCTAGCCCGTACTATTGTAAATTGTGTATTTTCTTGGGCGCAGACTCATTTGGGTTTAGCGTACCTGTGGTAGGGGATGTAATCTTTGTTATATTTGCAAACTTATTTTTCTGCCAATGGTGTTTTGTTCTTCCCATTGTCCTATGTCTATTGTCTAATTCATGTGTATTTTGTATATTGTGTATTTTGTATTGTTTCATATTTCATGTCCCGGACGTCCGGCAATTGTCCTATGTATTTTTTTTTTTACTGGCGCCAGTACATTTCTTTATCATTGTGTATGTGTATTTGTGTATAAACTTCTTGTATTTTTTGTGTTTTATACAATTCCATGTCCTTTTTCTTGTTTGTATATGTTGGTTAATTATTCAATTATGTATATGTATTTGTGTAATGTTTTGGGTGTGCTTAAGTTCCATGTGTGCCACACTTCTGTCTGCCACTTGTGCGTGTGGTTTGTGTGTGGCTTGCTTGTATTTGTACTCTGCCTCGGTCAGTTTTTCTTGGTTGCTCGGTGTGGGCACCGAGGGCGCGGGCCGAGCGATGTGTTGGCACGATGTGTATGTATTTATATTGTAATGTTGTATATTTTATTTATATTAGTGTGATATTGTATGTATTAATTTCAGTAGTGTTTTGTATATATATTTCTAAATGACGTATTTATTATTTTTATCAAATGCCGCAAGGCTTGGCGGGAGTAATCTGGCAACCCTGCATGGGCAGTGTCGAAAGCCAGTTGACACCTGACGTTCACGTCTCCCGCACACTTGTCAATTGTGTTCGTGTCATTTTGTCATTTGGCTATATTATACAAGATAAGTATACAGTGCCTCTTGAGTTTCATTAGCCACCCAGAACAAACTTTCGATCCCTCCCACGGCCAGACCCTTCGTGTCACCATTCCGCTCTCAACGGTCATGGACCCCCTGGACCACTCTGTACTTGTGGCGCAACTATCCACCAAATGACTCACTTTCGCATTTCCACCCAAATTCCATGGGGGACCCCCTTTGACTTTTTTCGCCTTTTGGCTCATTTTCCTCACCCTCCACCGATTTACCCGCTATCACGGACACAGGTCCGGGGGGGCCTGGGATGCCCTCCACTGCAATGCCACACCAGTCGGGCGCACGGTATCAAGGGCGCGGGCATAAACGTCATCTGGGGCAACTTTCGATCCCTCCCACGGCCAGACCCTTCGTGTCACCATTCCGCTCTCAACGGTCATGGACCCCCTGGACCACTCTGTACTTGTGGCGCAACTATCCACCAAATGACTCACTTTCGCATTTCCACCCAAATTCCATGGGGGACCCCCTTTGACTTTTTTCGCCTTTTGGCTCATTTTCCTCACCCTCCACCGATTTACCCGCTATCACGGACACAGGTCCGGGGGGGCCTGGGATGCCCTCCACTGCAATGCCACACCAGTCGGGCGCACGGTATCAAGGGCGCGGGCATAAACGTCATCTGGGGCAACTTTCGATCCCTCCCACGGCCAGACCCTTCGTGTCACCATTCCGCTCTCAACGGTCATGGACCCCCTGGACCACTCTGTACTTGTGGCGCAACTATCCACCAAATGACTCACTTTCGCATTTCCACCCAAATTCCATGGGGGACCCCCTTTGACTTTTTTCGCCTTTTGGCTCATTTTCCTCACCCTCCACCGATTTACCCGCTATCACGGACACAGGTCCGGGGGGGCCTGGGATGCCCTCCACTGCAATGCCACACCAGTCGGGCGCACGGTATCAAGGGCGCGGGCATAAACGTCATCTGGGGCAACTTTCGATCCCTCCCACGGCCAGACCCTTCGTGTCACCATTCCGCTCTCAACGGTCATGGACCCCCTGGACCACTCTGTACTTGTGGCGCAACTTTCCACCAAATGACTCACTTTCGCATTTCCACCCAAATTCCATGGGGGACCCCCTTTGACTTTTTTCGCCTTTTGGCTCATTTTCCTCACCCTCCACCGATTTACCCGCTATCACGGACACAGGTCCGGGGGGGCCTGGGATGCCCTCCACTGCAATGCCACACCAGTCGGGCGCACGGTATCAAGGGCGCGGGCATAAACGTCATCTGGGGCAACTTTCGATCCCTCCCACGGCCAGACCCTTCGTGTCACCATTCCGCTCTCAACGGTCATGGACCCCCTGGACCACTCTGTACTTGTGGCGCAACTATCCACCAAATGACTCACTTTCGCATTTCCACCCAAATTCCATGGGGGACCCCCTTTGACTTTTTTCGCCTTTTGGCTCATTTTCCTCACCCTCCACCGATTTACCCGCTATCACGGACACAGGTCCGGGGGGGCCTGGGATGCCCTCCACTGCAATGCCACACCAGTCGGGCGCACGGTATCAAGGGCGCGGGCATAAACGTCATCTGGGGCAACTTTCGATCCCTCCCACGGCCAGACCCTTCGTGTCACCATTCCGCTCTCAACGGTCATGGACCCCCTGGACCACTCTGTACTTGTGGCGCAACTATCCACCAAATGACTCACTTTCGCATTTCCACCCAAATTCCATGGGGGACCCCCTTTGACTTTTTTCGCCTTTTGGCTCATTTTCCTCACCCTCCACCGATTTACCCGCTATCACGGACACAGGTCCGGGGGGGCCTGGGATGCCCTCCACTGCAATGCCACACCAGTCGGGCGCACGGTATCAAGGGCGCGGGCATAAACGTCATCTGGGGCAACTTTCGATCCCTCCCACGGCCAGACCCTTCGTGTCACCATTCCGCTCTCAACGGTCATGGACCCCCTGGACCACTCTGTACTTGTGGCGCAACTATCCACCAAATGACTCACTTTCGCATTTCCACCCAAATTCCATGGGGGACCCCCTTTGACTTTTTTCGCCTTTTGGCTCATTTTCCTCACCCTCCACCGATTTACCCGCTATCACGGACACAGGTCCGGGGGGGCCTGGGATGCCCTCCACTGCAATGCCACACCAGTCGGGCGCACGGTATCAAGGGCGCGGGCATAAACGTCATCTGGGGCAACTTTCGATCCCTCCCACGGCCAGACCCTTCGTGTCACCATTCCGCTCTCAACGGTCATGGACCCCCTGGACCACTCTGTACTTGTGGCGCAACTATCCACCAAATGACTCACTTTCGCATTTCCACCCAAATTCCATGGGGGACCCCCTTTGACTTTTTTCGCCTTTTGGCTCATTTTCCTCACCCTCCACCGATTTACCCGCTATCACGGACACAGGTCCGGGGGGGCCTGGGATGCCCTCCACTGCAATGCCACACCAGTCGGGCGCACGGTATCAAGGGCGCGGGCATAAACGTCATCTGGGGCAACTTTCGATCCCTCCCACGGCCAGACCCTTCGTGTCACCATTCCGCTCTCAACGGTCATGGACCCCCTGGACCACTCTGTACTTGTGGCGCAACTATCCACCAAATGACTCACTTTCGCATTTCCACCCAAATTCCATGGGGGACCCCCTTTGACTTTTTTCGCCTTTTGGCTCATTTTCCTCACCCTCCACCGATTTACCCGCTATCACGGACACAGGTCCGGGGGGGCCTGGGATGCCCTCCACTGCAATGCCACACCAGTCGGGCGCACGGTATCAAGGGCGCGGGCATAAACGTCATCTGGGGCAACTTTCGATCCCTCCCACGGCCAGACCCTTCGTGTCACCATTCCGCTCTCAACGGTCATGGACCCCCTGGACCACTCTGTACTTGTGGCGCAACTATCCACCAAATGACTCACTTTCGCATTTCCACCCAAATTCCATGGGGGACCCCCTTTGACTTTTTTCGCCTTTTGGCTCATTTTCCTCACCCTCCACCGATTTACCCGCTATCACGGACACAGGTCCGGGGGGGCCTGGGATGCCCTCCACTGCAATGCCACACCAGTCGGGCGCACGGTATCAAGGGCGCGGGCATAAACGTCATCTGGGGCAACTTTCGATCCCTCCCACGGCCAGACCCTTCGTGTCACCATTCCGCTCTCAACGGTCATGGACCCCCTGGACCACTCTGTACTTGTGGCGCAACTATCCACCAAATGACTCACTTTCGCATTTCCACCCAAATTCCATGGGGGACCCCCTTTGACTTTTTTCGCCTTTTGGCTCATTTTCCTCACCCTCCACCGATTTACCCGCTATCACGGACACAGGTCCGGGGGGGCCTGGGATGCCCTCCACTGCAATGCCACACCAGTCGGGCGCACGGTATCAAGGGCGCGGGCATAAACGTCATCTGGGGCAACTTTCGATCCCTCCCACGGCCAGACCCTTCGTGTCACCATTCCGCTCTCAACGGTCATGGACCCCCTGGACCACTCTGTACTTGTGGCGCAACTATCCACCAAATGACTCACTTTCGCATTTCCACCCAAATTCCATGGGGGACCCCCTTTGACTTTTTTCGCCTTTTGGCTCATTTTCCTCACCCTCCACCGATTTACCCGCTATCACGGACACAGGTCCGGGGGGGCCTGGGATGCCCTCCACTGCAATGCCACACCAGTCGGGCGCACGGTATCAAGGGCGCGGGCATAAACGTCATCTGGGGCAACTTTCGATCCCTCCCACGGCCAGACCCTTCGTGTCACCATTCCGCTCTCAACGGTCATGGACCCCCTGGACCACTCTGTACTTGTGGCGCAACTATCCACCAAATGACTCACTTTCGCATTTCCACCCAAATTCCATGGGGGACCCCCTTTGACTTTTTTCGCCTTTTGGCTCATTTTCCTCACCCTCCACCGATTTACCCGCTATCACGGACACAGGTCCGGGGGGGCCTGGGATGCCCTCCACTGCAATGCCACACCAGTCGGGCGCACGGTATCAAGGGCGCGGGCATAAACGTCATCTGGGGCAACTTTCGATCCCTCCCACGGCCAGACCCTTCGTGTCACCATTCCGCTCTCAACGGTCATGGACCCCCTGGACCACTCTGTACTTGTGGCGCAACTTTCCACCAAATGACTCACTTTCGCATTTCCACCCAAATTCCATGGGGGACCCCCTTTGACTTTTTTCGCCTTTTGGCTCATTTTCCTCACCCTCCACCGATTTACCCGCTATCACGGACACAGGTCCGGGGGGGCCTGGGATGCCCTCCACTGCAATGCCACACCAGTCGGGCGCACGGTATCAAGGGCGCGGGCATAAACGTCATCTGGGGCAACTTTCGATCCCTCCCACGGCCAGACCCTTCGTGTCACCATTCCGCTCTCAACGGTCATGGACCCCCTGGACCACTCTGTACTTGTGGCGCAACTATCCACCAAATGACTCACTTTCGCATTTCCACCCAAATTCCATGGGGGACCCCCTTTGACTTTTTTCGCCTTTTGGCTCATTTTCCTCACCCTCCACCGATTTACCCGCTATCACGGACACAGGTCCGGGGGGGCCTGGGATGCCCTCCACTGCAATGCCACACCAGTCGGGCGCACGGTATCAAGGGCGCGGGCATAAACGTCATCTGGGGCAACTTTCGATCCCTCCCACGGCCAGACCCTTCGTGTCACCATTCCGCTCTCAACGGTCTCCTCCTGGGACACAATATCAGAAAATAAACATACACTAGCTATGTTAACAAACACCTCAGAACAACACCGTAAAATCAGGAAGAATACAAACATCTACGCAGTCCATCTCCATAATTCCCCTATCCAGGAACCACTGCCGCAACACATCAACCAAGTAAGACCAACACAACCCCTCCCCCCTATTCCCCCAGACCAAATCACGACATCAGCTGACGGAGAAAGTCATAACGAGCTATTAGCTCTCCTACAGAGGAATAGATCAGCTGTCGCCTTAGAAGGCGAATCACTAGGCAAATGTGATATAATCAAACATCACATCCAAATTCCCCCAAACACCCCCCCTTCATACACCCCCGCTTACCGCATACCCCACAGTAGGAAATCCCAAGTCAATGACAGTGTACATGAGATGATACACCAAGGCGTAATTTCCCATTCAGACTCCCCATGGAACAGTCCCCTCTTTTTGGTCCCTAAGAAAGACGGAACCTTACGCCCTGTTGTTGACTTCAGAAAAATAAACAACCTAACTCAATCTGACCCACACCCCCTCCCCGCCATGCAAGATGTACTACAATGCATTGGCAACGGGAACTCTGTTTTTTCCACAATAGACCTCAAGTCAGCCTTCTGGCAGGTCGAACTAACAGAGGAATCAAAACCCGTAACTGCATTTTCCACGGACAAAGGACACTTTCAGTTTGAACGTATGCCCTTTGGCCTTAAGAATGCCCCCTCAACCCAACAAAGGTTGATGACCCGCATTTTCAGTGACATGATAGGAATCTCATTATTCGTCTATTTAGACGACCTCATTATATATAGTCCCACAGAAAGAGACCACCTTAACACTTTAGAGATTGTCATCAAACGTCTCAAACATACGGGATTAAAGATTCAATTAAAGAAATGTAGATTCCTCATGAAGGAACTCACCTTCCTAGGCCATAAAGTGGATGCAAAAGGGATTCACACAACCACTGATAAAATAGATACAATAAACAATTTCCCAACCCCCAGAAACGCAAATGAAACACGAAGTTTCATAGGGTTAGCCTCCTACTACAGACACTTTATCCGAAACTTTGCTGATATTGCTTCCCCTCTGACCAAATTCACAAGGAAAGGCGAGCCATTTCAATGGTCAGAAGCAGAACAGCAAAGTTTCGACACTCTCAAACACGCACTCACCACAGCCCCTGTACTAGTTTTCCCTGATATGAAGAAAGAATTCTTTCTTTACACAGACGCCTCCTCTAAAGGAATAGGCGCAGTCCTACAACAGAAAGATGACAATGGCAAAGAACACGCCATAGCCTACGCAAGTAGAGTCCTCAACAAAACTGAAAATAACTACTCAACTACACACAAAGAAGGACTTGCAATCATATGGGCACTAAAACACTTTAAATACCTCATTTTAGGCTACAAGATTACCATACTAACAGACCACCAACCACTAGTCTATCTTTTTAACTCCAAAGACTTACATGGGAGAGTTGCTAGATGGAAAACAACTCTCCTTGATTACGATCCCATGATCGTATACTTAGCTGGGAAAGCTAACGTAGTGGCAGACTGCTTGAGCAGACAAACTCACATCACCCCCATAACCCAAACCACATGCATACCTATGCAAGAACTCAGGGATGAAACTGACGGAGACCCAATATGGTCTCCAATAAAACAGCATCTCATCTCACAAACCCCCTTACACTCCCGACCACCTGTCCCTATTGAGGAACTCAATCTGGTCGACGGAGTCATAAGGAGAACCATTAATACAAGAGAGGTTACTGTTATCCCCAGAGCCCAAGTCCCCAAGGTCCTACACATATTGCACGACAGTGCAATGGGAGGCCACTCGGGCAGAGATAAGACACTAAACACTGCTAGGCACACATATTATTGGCCTTACATGAAAAGAGATATAACCACACACATAGATTCTTGTGTAACTTGCAAACAATTCAGAGGCCCTAACCTGAAGCAAATCAACATAAAAGATATCCCACTCCCTGCTGAACCATGGGAAACACTTGGCATTGACCTACTGAAAATGCCAACGAGCCATCAAGGTTCCAATTATGTACTCACAGCAGTTGAGTATTTATCTAAATACACAATCTTAACCCCTTCCATACGGTGCCGCACACGTAGGCGTCATGGACTTAGATCTCGGTGGCAGCAACCAATGCCAGCCGTACGACGTGTCGTAATAATACTCGCATCATAAAATATAGTCACCGCTTATATCGATCGTTCTCTCTTCACCCGTAAATTTTGATAACCATAGAAAATGCGATTACAAAAGAATTAGAAAGAATGTCATTATGGAGGGGCGACTACAATAAATATAATCAAGACGCCGATATGGCAGCCTCGCGAATACACTCGCTCCCCATGACGCCTACGTGTGCGGCACCGTATGGAAGGGGTTAATACCACTCCAGGACAAAACAGCAGAGACTGTAGCCAAAACCCTGGTCAACAATATCTTTTGTAAATACAACATACCACACACAATGTTATCTGACAATGGCTCAGAATTCAAAAATGAAGTGATGCGCGAAATAGCACATCTTTACAACATTGACCAAACATTTGCCACTGCATACCACCCCCAGGGAAACGGTCTGACTGAGCGAACAAATCGCAAGGTCCTAGAAATTCTCAGACCATTGGTCAATGACCTCATGGACACTTGGGAAGATTGGCTACCACAGGTACAAGCCAGTATCAATAGCACAGTCAATTCCGCAACAAAGATGTCCCCACATGAAATCATTTTCGGCCAACCAATGCGCCTACCCTACCAAATATTCAACCAACCCCCCCCACCCTTATACAACCTAGATAACCTCGCACACTGCATCAAAAGAGGTATGCAAACAATTTACAAAAAAGTTAGAGCAAACCTGAAAGAAGCCCAGGAAAAGACAAAGACAAAACAACACAAACGGTCAATTCCACTTGACATAGCACCTGACGACACAGTCATGGTAAAAGACTCAGGTCGAACAAACAAACTCAAACCCAAATTCCTAGGCCCCTTCATAGTCACAAGTTCACTCCCTAACAATGTTTTCCTACTAACAGATCCTTCTGATCACTCCACCTTCACCATACATGGAGAGAAGTTGAGAAAGGTCAAACTGAACCTCGACCCAATCTCACCTCCCATCCACAACCCACCTATCACAGACACACACCAATCACCAATACGCAAGTCTCATCCCATGACTCTGCGTCGACGCAACTAAACATGCACTCTAGCTCTCGCCCCTGAAGATGCAGGACGTCATGTATCTATCAGTGGAGGTTAAAATGGCCCATTTCCAATAAGAACTCTTTTCCACATATCTATAAAACTTCTCTACTTCCTTCCGACCAATATAATCTTAGCGAGAGTCAGATAAACATATCCTCATACACTGAGACATAACCTTCATCCTCCAAAAGTAAATACATCATTAATTACCCACCTTAAACATCGACTACTTTTGACATGGACTCATTCGACTTACATCATAGGATTCTTCCATATAACTCCACAGCCCTTTCCCTCTTAATCATGCTCTTTATACTAATAATAATAATCATATTCTGTTGCATGAAGTAACACCTTCCAAAACCTTTCCACCTCCATACCCAAATTGTTGTAAACCTAGATTAAGTTTATTCTTGTGTCTCACCCAATATCTTAAATACTATAAAAATTCATACAGAAACTATATATCCATACTATGAAATAAAACAAGTGCAATGTGACACACCAAACTGACCATAGAACAGTGTCTAGAAAAACAACACTCCCAACAGTGATAGTGTTAAACCATAAAAACAATAACATTTAAAAAGTGAATTAAACAGTGTATGTGAAATCCAATAGAACATGTAATCTGGTGAGACACAACGTTACACTTCTGAGACACAACATCGCTACCCCTTAATTACAGTTCATGATCCCCCTTGGGACCTCAGATTCACTTCAACAACACCCCCCCATCTGCACATTTTTAACCCCACAGGATTTTGTGTCTCTGAATTTTTTTTCTCGATGTATTACCCATATAAATACTTTTGTAAACCATGTACCCTAGGTGCCGGGAGCCACCTAACCCCAGGGGGAGAGCGATATGTATACGCCACCATATACATGATGAGTAATATCACTCCCTCACTCACTCCCTCACTCAATGCCCGGCCCTTCTAGCTGACTAAGAAACTAAGTCAGCAACCTTCGGGTCTGCAACAACAACTCGACCACCAAACAGACATACGAACGCACATGAACATCTGAGTAACCAAACAAACACAAAACACAAATTAAGTATATTGACGATCCCCCCTGGACATATATATACATATTTAGTTATTAAGTAAATCACACCTTGTAATCCCAGGATACTAACCTTAGGAGATGACCGTGATCTTGCTCAAATAAAACAATAAAAGATTATGCGAGCATGACGCGTCATAAGTGCTGAGATTGTCAACTTCCGGCGAATGACCACCAGGGTAGGTGGCCGGAGAGAGCAGTTGGGACGATGACAGGTGTTGTGCAACAAGAAGTGGTGTGATAAACAGTTATATATATGTAACCACATTAATGTATCGTTCTGTTTAACAGTTGACAGTGTATATACCATAACTGCAAAACCTGAAAGCTTTGAATAAAATGGTATAAACTTAATACGAATCTACATATACCAGTACCCCGTACCTAGTGAACGATACAGGGGGTCCATGACCGTTGAGAGCGGAATGGTGACACGAAGGGTCTGGCCGTGGGAGGGATCGAAAGTTGCCCCAGATGACGTTTATGCCCGCGCCCTTGATACCGTGCGCCCGACTGGTGTGGCATTGCAGTGGAGGGCATCCCAGGCCCCCCCGGACCTGTGTCCGTGATAGCGGGTAAATCGGTGGAGGGTGAGGAAAATGAGCCAAAAGGCGAAAAAAGTCAAAGGGGGTCCCCCATGGAATTTGGGTGGAAATGCGAAAGTGAGTCATTTGGTGGAAAGTTGCGCCACAAGTACAGAGTGGTCCAGGGGGTCCATGACCGTTGAGAGCGGAATGGTGACACGAAGGGTCTGGCCGTGGGAGGGATCGAAAGTTGCCCCAGATGACGTTTATGCCCGCGCCCTTGATACCGTGCGCCCGACTGGTGTGGCATTGCAGTGGAGGGCATCCCAGGCCCCCCCGGACCTGTGTCCGTGATAGCGGCTAAATCGGTGGAGGGTGAGGAAAATGAGCCAAAAGGCGAAAAAAGTCAAAGGGGGTCCCCCATGGAATTTGGCTGGAAATGCGAAAGTGAGGCATTTGGTGGATAGTTCCGCCACAAGTACAGAGTGGTCCAGGGGGTCCATGACCGTTCAGAGCGGAATGGTGACACGAAGGGTCTGGCCGTGGGAGGGATCGAAAGTTGCCCCAGATGACGTTTATGCCCGCGCCCTTGATACCGTGCGCCCGACTGGTGTGGCATTGCAGATGAGGGCATCCCAGGCCCCCCCGGACCTGTGTCCGTGATAGCGGCTAAATCGGTGGAGGGTGAGGAAAATGAGCCAAAAGGCGAAAAAAGTCAAAGGGGGTCCCCCATGGAATTTGGCTGGAAATGCGAAAGTGAGGCATTTGGTGGATAGTTCCGCCACAAGTACAGAGTGGTCCAGGGGGTCCATGACCGTTCAGAGCGGAATGGTGACACGAAGGGTCTGGCCGTGGGAGGGATCGAAAGTTGCCCCAGATGACGTTTATGCCCGCGCCCTTGATACCGTGCGCCCGACTGGTGTGGCATTGCAGTGGAGGGCATCCCAGGCCCCCCCGGACCTGTGTCCGTGATAGCGGCTAAATCGGTGGAGGGTGAGGAAAATGAGCCAAAAGGCGAAAAAAGTCAAAGGGGGTCCCCCATGGAATTTGGCTGGAAATGCGAAAGTGAGGCATTTGGTGGATAGTTCCGCCACAAGTACAGAGTGGTCCAGGGGGTCCATGACCGTTCAGAGCGGAATGGTGACACGAAGGGTCTGGCCGTGGGAGGGATCGAAAGTTGCCCCAGATGACGTTTATGCCCGCGCCCTTGATACCGTGCGCCCGACTGGTGTGGCATTGCAGTGGAGGGCATCCCAGGCCCCCCCGGACCTGTGTCCGTGATAGCGGCTAAATCGGTGGAGGGTGAGGAAAATGAGCCAAAAGGCGAAAAAAGTCAAAGGGGGTCCCCCATGGAATTTGGCTGGAAATGCGAAAGTGAGGCATTTGGTGGATAGTTCCGCCACAAGTACAGAGTGGTCCAGGGGGTCCATGACCGTTCAGAGCGGAATGGTGACACGAAGGGTCTGGCCGTGGGAGGGATCGAAAGTTGCCCCAGATGACGTTTATGCCCGCGCCCTTGATACCGTGCGCCCGACTGGTGTGGCATTGCAGTGGAGGGCATCCCAGGCCCCCCCGGACCTGTGTCCGTGATAGCGGCTAAATCGGTGGAGGGTGAGGAAAATGAGCCAAAAGGCGAAAAAAGTCAAAGGGGGTCCCCCATGCAATTTGGCTGGAAATGCGAAAGTGAGGCATTTGGTGGATAGTTCCGCCACAAGTACAGAGTGGTCCAGGGGGTCCATGACCGTTCAGAGCGGAATGGTGACACGAAGGGTCTGGCCGTGGGAGGGATCGAAAGTTGCCCCAGATGACGTTTATGCCCGCGCCCTTGATACCGTGCGCCCGACTGGTGTGGCATTGCAGTGGAGGGCATCCCAGGCCCCCCCGGACCTGTGTCCGTGATAGCGGCTAAATCGGTGGAGGGTGAGGAAAATGAGCCAAAAGGCGAAAAAAGTCAAAGGGGGTCCCCCATGGAATTTGGCTGGAAATGCGAAAGTGAGGCATTTGGTGGATAGTTCCGCCACAAGTACAGAGTGGTCCAGGGGGTCCATGACCGTTCAGAGCGGAATGGTGACACGAAGGGTCTGGCCGTGGGAGGGATCGAAAGTTGCCCCAGATGACGTTTATGCCCGCGCCCTTGATACCGTGCGCCCGACTGGTGTGGCATTGCAGTGGAGGGCATCCCAGGCCCCCCCGGACCTGTGTCCGTGATAGCGGCTAAATCGGTGGAGGGTGAGGAAAATGAGCCAAAAGGCGAAAAAAGTCAAAGGGGGTCCCCCATGCAATTTGGCTGGAAATGCGAAAGTGAGGCATTTGGTGGATAGTTCCGCCACAAGTACAGAGTGGTCCAGGGGGTCCATGACCGTTCAGAGCGGAATGGTGACACGAAGGGTCTGGCCGTGGGAGGGATCGAAAGTTGCCCCAGATGACGTTTATGCCCGCGCCCTTGATACCGTGCGCCCGACTGGTGTGGCATTGCAGTGGAGGGCATCCCAGGCCCCCCCGGACCTGTGTCCGTGATAGCGGCTAAATCGGTGGAGGGTGAGGAAAATGAGCCAAAAGGCGAAAAAAGTCAAAGGGGGTCCCCCATGGAATTTGGCTGGAAATGCGAAAGTGAGGCATTTGGTGGATAGTTCCGCCACAAGTACAGAGTGGTCCAGGGGGTCCATGACCGTTCAGAGCGGAATGGTGACACGAAGGGTCTGGCCGTGGGAGGGATCGAAAGTTGCCCCAGATGACGTTTATGCCCGCGCCCTTGATACCGTGCGCCCGACTGGTGTGGCATTGCAGTGGAGGGCATCCCAGGCCCCCCCGGACCTGTGTCCGTGATAGCGGCTAAATCGGTGGAGGGTGAGGAAAATGAGCCAAAAGGCGAAAAAAGTCAAAGGGGGTCCCCCATGGAATTTGGCTGGAAATGCGAAAGTGAGTCATTTGGTGGATAGTTCCGCCACAAGTACAGAGTGGTCCAGGGGGTCCATGACCGTTCAGAGCGGAATGGTGACACGAAGGGTCTGGCCGTGGGAGGGATCGAAAGTTGCCCCAGATGACGTTTATGCCCGCGCCCTTGATACCGTGCGCCCGACTGGTGTGGCATTGCAGTGGAGGGCATCCCAGGCCCCCCCGGACCTGTGTCCGTGATAGCGGCTAAATCGGTGGAGGGTGAGGAAAATGAGCCAAAAGGCGAAAAAAGTCAAAGGGGGTCCCCCATGGAATTTGGCTGGAAATGCGAAAGTGAGGCATTTGGTGGATAGTTCCGCCACAAGTACAGAGTGGTCCAGGGGGTCCATGACCGTTCAGAGCGGAATGGTGACACGAAGGGTCTGGCCGTGGGAGGGATCGAAAGTTGCCCCAGATGACGTTTATGCCCGCGCCCTTGATACCGTGCGCCCGACTGGTGTGGCATTGCAGTGGAGGGCATCCCAGGCCCCCCCGGACCTGTGTCCGTGATAGCGGCTAAATCGGTGGAGGGTGAGGAAAATGAGCCAAAAGGCGAAAAAAGTCAAAGGGGGTCCCCCATGGAATTTGGCTGGAAATGCGAAAGTGAGGCATTTGGTGGATAGTTCCGCCACAAGTACAGAGTGGTCCAGGGGGTCCATGACCGTTCAGAGCGGAATGGTGACACGAAGGGTCTGGCCGTGGGAGGGATCGAAAGTTGCCCCAGATGACGTTTATGCCCGCGCCCTTGATACCGTGCGCCCGACTGGTGTGGCATTGCAGTGGAGGGCATCCCAGGCCCCCCCGGACCTGTGTCCGTGATAGCGGCTAAATCGGTGGAGGGTGAGGAAAATGAGCCAAAAGGCGAAAAAAGTCAAAGGGGGTCCCCCATGGAATTTGGCTGGAAATGCGAAAGTGAGGCATTTGGTGGATAGTTCCGCCACAAGTACAGAGTGGTCCAGGGGGTCCATGACCGTTCAGAGCGGAATGGTGACACGAAGGGTCTGGCCGTGGGAGGGATCGAAAGTTGCCCCAGATGACGTTTATGCCCGCGCCCTTGATACCGTGCGCCCGACTGGTGTGGCATTGCAGTGGAGGGCATCCCAGGCCCCCCCGGACCTGTGTCCGTGATAGCGGCTAAATCGGTGGAGGGTGAGGAAAATGAGCCAAAAGGCGAAAAAAGTCAAAGGGGGTCCCCCATGGAATTTGGCTGGAAATGCGAAAGTGAGGCATTTGGTGGATAGTTCCGCCACAAGTACAGAGTGGTCCAGGGGGTCCATGACCGTTCAGAGCGGAATGGTGACACGAAGGGTCTGGCCGTGGGAGGGATCGAAAGTTGCCCCAGATGACGTTTATGCCCGCGCCCTTGATACCGTGCGCCCGACTGGTGTGGCATTGCAGTGGAGGGCATCCCAGGCCCCCCCGGACCTGTGTCCGTGATAGCGGCTAAATCGGTGGAGGGTGAGGAAAATGAGCCAAAAGGCGAAAAAAGTCAAAGGGGGTCCCCCATGGAATTTGGCTGGAAATGCGAAAGTGAGGCATTTGGTGGATAGTTCCGCCACAAGTACAGAGTGGTCCAGGGGGTCCATGACCGTTCAGAGCGGAATGGTGACACGAAGGGTCTGGCCGTGGGAGGGATCGAAAGTTGCCCCAGATGACGTTTATGCCCGCGCCCTTGATACCGTGCGCCCGACTGGTGTGGCATTGCAGTGGAGGGCATCCCAGGCCCCCCCGGACCTGTGTCCGTGATAGCGGCTAAATCGGTGGAGGGTGAGGAAAATGAGCCAAAAGGCGAAAAAAGTCAAAGGGGGTCCCCCATGGAATTTGGCTGGAAATGCGAAAGTGAGGCATTTGGTGGATAGTTCCGCCACAAGTACAGAGTGGTCCAGGGGGTCCATGACCGTTCAGAGCGGAATGGTGACACGAAGGGTCTGGCCGTGGGAGGGATCGAAAGTTGCCCCAGATGACGTTTATGCCCGCGCCCTTGATACCGTGCGCCCGACTGGTGTGGCATTGCAGTGGAGGGCATCCCAGGCCCCCCCGGACCTGTGTCCGTGATAGCGGCTAAATCGGTGGAGGGTGAGGAAAATGAGCCAAAAGGCGAAAAAAGTCAAAGGGGGTCCCCCATGGAATTTGGCTGGAAATGCGAAAGTGAGGCATTTGGTGGATAGTTCCGCCACAAGTACAGAGTGGTCCAGGGGGTCCATGACCGTTCAGAGCGGAATGGTGACACGAAGGGTCTGGCCGTGGGAGGGATCGAAAGTTGCCCCAGATGACGTTTATGCCCGCGCCCTTGATACCGTGCGCCCGACTGGTGTGGCATTGCAGTGGAGGGCATCCCAGGCCCCCCCGGACCTGTGTCCGTGATAGCGGCTAAATCGGTGGAGGGTGAGGAAAATGAGCCAAAAGGCGAAAAAAGTCAAAGGGGGTCCCCCATGGAATTTGGCTGGAAATGCGAAAGTGAGTCATTTGGTGGATAGTTCCGCCACAAGTACAGAGTGGTCCAGGGGGTCCATGACCGTTCAGAGCGGAATGGTGACACGAAGGGTCTGGCCGTGGGAGGGATCGAAAGTTGCCCCAGATGACGTTTATGCCCGCGCCCTTGATACCGTGCGCCCGACTGGTGTGGCATTGCAGTGGAGGGCATCCCAGGCCCCCCCGGACCTGTGTCCGTGATAGCGGCTAAATCGGTGGAGGGTGAGGAAAATGAGCCAAAAGGCGAAAAAAGTCAAAGGGGGTCCCCCATGCAATTTGGCTGGAAATGCGAAAGTGAGGCATTTGGTGGATAGTTCCGCCACAAGTACAGAGTGGTCCAGGGGGTCCATGACCGTTCAGAGCGGAATGGTGACACGAAGGGTCTGGCCGTGGGAGGGATCGAAAGTTGCCCCAGATGACGTTTATGCCCGCGCCCTTGATACCGTGCGCCCGACTGGTGTGGCATTGCAGTGGAGGGCATCCCAGGCCCCCCCGGACCTGTGTCCGTGATAGCGGCTAAATCGGTGGAGGGTGAGGAAAATGAGCCAAAAGGCGAAAAAAGTCAAAGGGGGTCCCCCATGCAATTTGGCTGGAAATGCGAAAGTGAGGCATTTGGTGGATAGTTCCGCCACAAGTACAGAGTGGTCCAGGGGGTCCATGACCGTTCAGAGCGGAATGGTGACACGAAGGGTCTGGCCGTGGGAGGGATCGAAAGTTGCCCCAGATGACGTTTATGCCCGCGCCCTTGATACCGTGCGCCCGACTGGTGTGGCATTGCAGTGGAGGGCATCCCAGGCCCCCCCGGACCTGTGTCCGTGATAGCGGCTAAATCGGTGGAGGGTGAGGAAAATGAGCCAAAAGGCGAAAAAAGTCAAAGGGGGTCCCCCATGGAATTTGGCTGGAAATGCGAAAGTGAGGCATTTGGTGGATAGTTCCGCCACAAGTACAGAGTGGTCCAGGGGGTCCATGACCGTTCAGAGCGGAATGGTGACACGAAGGGTCTGGCCGTGGGAGGGATCGAAAGTTGCCCCAGATGACGTTTATGCCCGCGCCCTTGATACCGTGCGCCCGACTGGTGTGGCATTGCAGTGGAGGGCATCCCAGGCCCCCCCGGACCTGTGTCCGTGATAGCGGCTAAATCGGTGGAGGGTGAGGAAAATGAGCCAAAAGGCGAAAAAAGTCAAAGGGGGTCCCCCATGCAATTTGGCTGGAAATGCGAAAGTGAGGCATTTGGTGGATAGTTCCGCCACAAGTACAGAGTGGTCCAGGGGGTCCATGACCGTTCAGAGCGGAATGGTGACACGAAGGGTCTGGCCGTGGGAGGGATCGAAAGTTGCCCCAGATGACGTTTATGCCCGCGCCCTTGATACCGTGCGCCCGACTGGTGTGGCATTGCAGTGGAGGGCATCCCAGGCCCCCCCGGACCTGTGTCCGTGATAGCGGCTAAATCGGTGGAGGGTGAGGAAAATGAGCCAAAAGGCGAAAAAAGTCAAAGGGGGTCCCCCATGGAATTTGGCTGGAAATGCGAAAGTGAGGCATTTGGTGGATAGTTCCGCCACAAGTACAGAGTGGTCCAGGGGGTCCATGACCGTTCAGAGCGGAATGGTGACACGAAGGGTCTGGCCGTGGGAGGGATCGAAAGTTGCCCCAGATGACGTTTATGCCCGCGCCCTTGATACCGTGCGCCCGACTGGTGTGGCATTGCAGTGGAGGGCATCCCAGGCCCCCCCGGACCTGTGTCCGTGATAGCGGCTAAATCGGTGGAGGGTGAGGAAAATGAGCCAAAAGGCGAAAAAAGTCAAAGGGGGTCCCCCATGGAATTTGGCTGGAAATGCGAAAGTGAGGCATTTGGTGGATAGTTCCGCCACAAGTACAGAGTGGTCCAGGGGGTCCATGACCGTTCAGAGCGGAATGGTGACACGAAGGGTCTGGCCGTGGGAGGGATCGAAAGTTGCCCCAGATGACGTTTATGCCCGCGCCCTTGATACCGTGCGCCCGACTGGTGTGGCATTGCAGTGGAGGGCATCCCAGGCCCCCCCGGACCTGTGTCCGTGATAGCGGCTAAATCGGTGGAGGGTGAGGAAAATGAGCCAAAAGGCGAAAAAAGTCAAAGGGGGTCCCCCATGGAATTTGGCTGGAAATGCGAAAGTGAGTCATTTGGTGGATAGTTCCGCCACAAGTACAGAGTGGTCCAGGGGGTCCATGACCGTTCAGAGCGGAATGGTGACACGAAGGGTCTGGCCGTGGGAGGGATCGAAAGTTGCCCCAGATGACGTTTATGCCCGCGCCCTTGATACCGTGCGCCCGACTGGTGTGGCATTGCAGTGGAGGGCATCCCAGGCCCCCCCGGACCTGTGTCCGTGATAGCGGCTAAATCGGTGGAGGGTGAGGAAAATGAGCCAAAAGGCGAAAAAAGTCAAAGGGGGTCCCCCATGCAATTTGGCTGGAAATGCGAAAGTGAGGCATTTGGTGGATAGTTCCGCCACAAGTACAGAGTGGTCCAGGGGGTCCATGACCGTTCAGAGCGGAATGGTGACACGAAGGGTCTGGCCGTGGGAGGGATCGAAAGTTGCCCCAGATGACGTTTATGCCCGCGCCCTTGATACCGTGCGCCCGACTGGTGTGGCATTGCAGTGGAGGGCATCCCAGGCCCCCCCGGACCTGTGTCCGTGATAGCGGCTAAATCGGTGGAGGGTGAGGAAAATGAGCCAAAAGGCGAAAAAAGTCAAAGGGGGTCCCCCATGCAATTTGGCTGGAAATGCGAAAGTGAGGCATTTGGTGGATAGTTCCGCCACAAGTACAGAGTGGTCCAGGGGGTCCATGACCGTTCAGAGCGGAATGGTGACACGAAGGGTCTGGCCGTGGGAGGGATCGAAAGTTGCCCCAGATGACGTTTATGCCCGCGCCCTTGATACCGTGCGCCCGACTGGTGTGGCATTGCAGTGGAGGGCATCCCAGGCCCCCCCGGACCTGTGTCCGTGATAGCGGCTAAATCGGTGGAGGGTGAGGAAAATGAGCCAAAAGGCGAAAAAAGTCAAAGGGGGTCCCCCATGGAATTTGGCTGGAAATGCGAAAGTGAGGCATTTGGTGGATAGTTCCGCCACAAGTACAGAGTGGTCCAGGGGGTCCATGACCGTTCAGAGCGGAATGGTGACACGAAGGGTCTGGCCGTGGGAGGGATCGAAAGTTGCCCCAGATGACGTTTATGCCCGCGCCCTTGATACCGTGCGCCCGACTGGTGTGGCATTGCAGTGGAGGGCATCCCAGGCCCCCCCGGACCTGTGTCCGTGATAGCGGCTAAATCGGTGGAGGGTGAGGAAAATGAGCCAAAAGGCGAAAAAAGTCAAAGGGGGTCCCCCATGCAATTTGGCTGGAAATGCGAAAGTGAGGCATTTGGTGGATAGTTCCGCCACAAGTACAGAGTGGTCCAGGGGGTCCATGACCGTTCAGAGCGGAATGGTGACACGAAGGGTCTGGCCGTGGGAGGGATCGAAAGTTGCCCCAGATGACGTTTATGCCCGCGCCCTTGATACCGTGCGCCCGACTGGTGTGGCATTGCAGTGGAGGGCATCCCAGGCCCCCCCGGACCTGTGTCCGTGATAGCGGCTAAATCGGTGGAGGGTGAGGAAAATGAGCCAAAAGGCGAAAAAAGTCAAAGGGGGTCCCCCATGGAATTTGGCTGGAAATGCGAAAGTGAGGCATTTGGTGGATAGTTCCGCCACAAGTACAGAGTGGTCCAGGGGGTCCATGACCGTTCAGAGCGGAATGGTGACACGAAGGGTCTGGCCGTGGGAGGGATCGAAAGTTGCCCCAGATGACGTTTATGCCCGCGCCCTTGATACCGTGCGCCCGACTGGTGTGGCATTGCAGTGGAGGGCATCCCAGGCCCCCCCGGACCTGTGTCCGTGATAGCGGCTAAATCGGTGGAGGGTGAGGAAAATGAGCCAAAAGGCGAAAAAAGTCAAAGGGGGTCCCCCATGCAATTTGGCTGGAAATGCGAAAGTGAGGCATTTGGTGGATAGTTCCGCCACAAGTACAGAGTGGTCCAGGGGGTCCATGACCGTTCAGAGCGGAATGGTGACACGAAGGGTCTGGCCGTGGGAGGGATCGAAAGTTGCCCCAGATGACGTTTATGCCCGCGCCCTTGATACCGTGCGCCCGACTGGTGTGGCATTGCAGTGGAGGGCATCCCAGGCCCCCCCGGACCTGTGTCCGTGATAGCGGCTAAATCGGTGGAGGGTGAGGAAAATGAGCCAAAAGGCGAAAAAAGTCAAAGGGGGTCCCCCATGGAATTTGGCTGGAAATGCGAAAGTGAGGCATTTGGTGGATAGTTCCGCCACAAGTACAGAGTGGTCCAGGGGGTCCATGACCGTTCAGAGCGGAATGGTGACACGAAGGGTCTGGCCGTGGGAGGGATCGAAAGTTGCCCCAGATGACGTTTATGCCCGCGCCCTTGATACCGTGCGCCCGACTGGTGTGGCATTGCAGTGGAGGGCATCCCAGGCCCCCCCGGACCTGTGTCCGTGATAGCGGCTAAATCGGTGGAGGGTGAGGAAAATGAGCCAAAAGGCGAAAAAAGTCAAAGGGGGTCCCCCATGCAATTTGGCTGGAAATGCGAAAGTGAGGCATTTGGTGGATAGTTCCGCCACAAGTACAGAGTGGTCCAGGGGGTCCATGACCGTTCAGAGCGGAATGGTGACACGAAGGGTCTGGCCGTGGGAGGGATCGAAAGTTGCCCCAGATGACGTTTATGCCCGCGCCCTTGATACCGTGCGCCCGACTGGTGTGGCATTGCAGTGGAGGGCATCCCAGGCCCCCCCGGACCTGTGTCCGTGATAGCGGCTAAATCGGTGGAGGGTGAGGAAAATGAGCCAAAAGGCGAAAAAAGTCAAAGGGGGTCCCCCATGGAATTTGGCTGGAAATGCGAAAGTGAGGCATTTGGTGGATAGTTCCGCCACAAGTACAGAGTGGTCCAGGGGGTCCATGACCGTTCAGAGCGGAATGGTGACACGAAGGGTCTGGCCGTGGGAGGGATCGAAAGTTGCCCCAGATGACGTTTATGCCCGCGCCCTTGATACCGTGCGCCCGACTGGTGTGGCATTGCAGTGGAGGGCATCCCAGGCCCCCCCGGACCTGTGTCCGTGATAGCGGCTAAATCGGTGGAGGGTGAGGAAAATGAGCCAAAAGGCGAAAAAAGTCAAAGGGGGTCCCCCATGGAATTTGGCTGGAAATGCGAAAGTGAGGCATTTGGTGGATAGTTCCGCCACAAGTACAGAGTGGTCCAGGGGGTCCATGACCGTTCAGAGCGGAATGGTGACACGAAGGGTCTGGCCGTGGGAGGGATCGAAAGTTGCCCCAGATGACGTTTATGCCCGCGCCCTTGATACCGTGCGCCCGACTGGTGTGGCATTGCAGTGGAGGGCATCCCAGGCCCCCCCGGACCTGTGTCCGTGATAGCGGCTAAATCGGTGGAGGGTGAGGAAAATGAGCCAAAAGGCGAAAAAAGTCAAAGGGGGTCCCCCATGCAATTTGGCTGGAAATGCGAAAGTGAGGCATTTGGTGGATAGTTCCGCCACAAGTACAGAGTGGTCCAGGGGGTCCATGACCGTTCAGAGCGGAATGGTGACACGAAGGGTCTGGCCGTGGGAGGGATCGAAAGTTGCCCCAGATGACGTTTATGCCCGCGCCCTTGATACCGTGCGCCCGACTGGTGTGGCATTGCAGTGGAGGGCATCCCAGGCCCCCCCGGACCTGTGTCCGTGATAGCGGCTAAATCGGTGGAGGGTGAGGAAAATGAGCCAAAAGGCGAAAAAAGTCAAAGGGGGTCCCCCATGCAATTTGGCTGGAAATGCGAAAGTGAGGCATTTGGTGGATAGTTCCGCCACAAGTACAGAGTGGTCCAGGGGGTCCATGACCGTTCAGAGCGGAATGGTGACACGAAGGGTCTGGCCGTGGGAGGGATCGAAAGTTGCCCCAGATGACGTTTATGCCCGCGCCCTTGATACCGTGCGCCCGACTGGTGTGGCATTGCAGTGGAGGGCATCCCAGGCCCCCCCGGACCTGTGTCCGTGATAGCGGCTAAATCGGTGGAGGGTGAGGAAAATGAGCCAAAAGGCGAAAAAAGTCAAAGGGGGTCCCCCATGCAATTTGGCTGGAAATGCGAAAGTGAGGCATTTGGTGGATAGTTCCGCCACAAGTACAGAGTGGTCCAGGGGGTCCATGACCGTTCAGAGCGGAATGGTGACACGAAGGGTCTGGCCGTGGGAGGGATCGAAAGTTGCCCCAGATGACGTTTATGCCCGCGCCCTTGATACCGTGCGCCCGACTGGTGTGGCATTGCAGTGGAGGGCATCCCAGGCCCCCCCGGACCTGTGTCCGTGATAGCGGCTAAATCGGTGGAGGGTGAGGAAAATGAGCCAAAAGGCGAAAAAAGTCAAAGGGGGTCCCCCATGCAATTTGGCTGGAAATGCGAAAGTGAGGCATTTGGTGGATAGTTCCGCCACAAGTACAGAGTGGTCCAGGGGGTCCATGACCGTTCAGAGCGGAATGGTGACACGAAGGGTCTGGCCGTGGGAGGGATCGAAAGTTGCCCCAGATGACGTTTATGCCCGCGCCCTTGATACCGTGCGCCCGACTGGTGTGGCATTGCAGTGGAGGGCATCCCAGGCCCCCCCGGACCTGTGTCCGTGATAGCGGCTAAATCGGTGGAGGGTGAGGAAAATGAGCCAAAAGGCGAAAAAAGTCAAAGGGGGTCCCCCATGGAATTTGGCTGGAAATGCGAAAGTGAGTCATTTGGTGGAAAGTTCCGCCACAAGTACAGAGTGGTCCAGGGGGTCCATGACCGTTCAGAGCGGAATGGTGACACGAAGGGTCTGGCCGTGGGAGGGATCGAAAGTTGCCCCAGATGACGTTTATGCCCGCGCCCTTGATACCGTGCGCCCGACTGGTGTGGCATTGCAGTGGAGGGCATCCCAGGCCCCCCCGGACCTGTGTCCGTGATAGCGGCTAAATCGGTGGAGGGTGAGGAAAATGAGCCAAAAGGCGAAAAAAGTCAAAGGGGGTCCCCCATGCAATTTGGCTGGAAATGCGAAAGTGAGTCATTTGGTGGAAAGTTCCGCCACAAGTACAGAGTGGTCCAGGGGGTCCATGACCGTTCAGAGCGGAATGGTGACACGAAGGGTCTGGCCGTGGGAGGGATCGAAAGTTGCCCCAGATGACGTTTATGCCCGCGCCCTTGATACCGTGCGCCCGACTGGTGTGGCATTGCAGTGGAGGGCATCCCAGGCCCCCCCGGACCTGTGTCCGTGATAGCGGCTAAATCGGTGGAGGGTGAGGAAAATGAGCCAAAAGGCGAAAAAAGTCAAAGGGGGTCCCCCATGGAATTTGGCTGGAAATGCGAAAGTGAGTCATTTGGTGGAAAGTTCCGCCACAAGTACAGAGTGGTCCAGGGGGTCCATGACCGTTCAGAGCGGAATGGTGACACGAAGGGTCTGGCCGTGGGAGGGATCGAAAGTTGCCCCAGATGACGTTTATGCCCGCGCCCTTGATACCGTGCGCCCGACTGGTGTGGCATTGCAGTGGAGGGCATCCCAGGCCCCCCCGGACCTGTGTCCGTGATAGCGGCTAAATCGGTGGAGGGTGAGGAAAATGAGCCAAAAGGCGAAAAAAGTCAAAGGGGGTCCCCCATGCAATTTGGCTGGAAATGCGAAAGTGAGGCATTTGGTGGATAGTTCCGCCACAAGTACAGAGTGGTCCAGGGGGTCCATGACCGTTCAGAGCGGAATGGTGACACGAAGGGTCTGGCCGTGGGAGGGATCGAAAGTTGCCCCAGATGACGTTTATGCCCGCGCCCTTGATACCGTGCGCCCGACTGGTGTGGCATTGCAGTGGAGGGCATCCCAGGCCCCCCGGACCTGTGTCCGTGATAGCGGCTAAATCGGTGGAGGGTGAGGAAAATGAGCCAAAAGGCGAAAAAAGTCAAAGGGGGTCCCCCATGCAATTTGGCTGGAAATGCGAAAGTGAGGCATTTGGTGGATAGTTCCGCCACAAGTACAGAGTGGTCCAGGGGGTCCATGACCGTTCAGAGCGGAATGGTGACACGAAGGGTCTGGCCGTGGGAGGGATCGAAAGTTGCCCCAGATGACGTTTATGCCCGCGCCCTTGATACCGTGCGCCCGACTGGTGTGGCATTGCAGTGGAGGGCATCCCAGGCCCCCCCGGACCTGTGTCCGTGATAGCGGCTAAATCGGTGGAGGGTGAGGAAAATGAGCCAAAAGGCGAAAAAAGTCAAAGGGGGTCCCCCATGCAATTTGGCTGGAAATGCGAAAGTGAGTCATTTGGTGGAAAGTTCCGCCACAAGTACAGAGTGGTCCAGGGGGTCCATGACCGTTCAGAGCGGAATGGTGACACGAAGGGTCTGGCCGTGGGAGGGATCGAAAGTTGCCCCAGATGACGTTTATGCCCGCGCCCTTGATACCGTGCGCCCGACTGGTGTGGCATTGCAGTGGAGGGCATCCCAGGCCCCCCCGGACCTGTGTCCGTGATAGCGGCTAAATCGGTGGAGGGTGAGGAAAATGAGCCAAAAGGCGAAAAAAGTCAAAGGGGGTCCCCCATGGAATTTGGCTGGAAATGCGAAAGTGAGTCATTTGGTGGAAAGTTCCGCCACAAGTACAGAGTGGTCCAGGGGGTCCATGACCGTTCAGAGCGGAATGGTGACACGAAGGGTCTGGCCGTGGGAGGGATCGAAAGTTGCCCCAGATGACGTTTATGCCCGCGCCCTTGATACCGTGCGCCCGACTGGTGTGGCATTGCAGTGGAGGGCATCCCAGGCCCCCCCGGACCTGTGTCCGTGATAGCGGCTAAATCGGTGGAGGGTGAGGAAAATGAGCCAAAAGGCGAAAAAAGTCAAAGGGGGTCCCCCATGCAATTTGGCTGGAAATGCGAAAGTGAGTCATTTGGTGGATAGTTCCGCCACAAGTACAGAGTGGTCCAGGGGGTCCATGACCGTTCAGAGCGGAATGGTGACACGAAGGGTCTGGCCGTGGGAGGGATCGAAAGTTGCCCCAGATGACGTTTATGCCCGCGCCCTTGATACCGTGCGCCCGACTGGTGTGGCATTGCAGTGGAGGGCATCCCAGGCCCCCCCGGACCTGTGTCCGTGATAGCGGCTAAATCGGTGGAGGGTGAGGAAAATGAGCCAAAAGGCGAAAAAAGTCAAAGGGGGTCCCCCATGGAATTTGGCTGGAAATGCGAAAGTGAGTCATTTGGTGGAAAGTTCCGCCACAAGTACAGAGTGGTCCAGGGGGTCCATGACCGTTCAGAGCGGAATGGTGACACGAAAGGTCTGGCCGTGGGAGGGATCGAAAGTTGCCCCAGATGACGTTTATGCCCGCGCCCTTGATACCGTGCGCCCGACTGGTGTGGCATTGCACAACACCCGTCATCGTCCCAACTCCTCGTCTCGGCCACGCTACCCTCGTGGTCATTGCCCGGAAGTGACATCTCAGCACTTTGGTGTGTTGGGTTTAGTCTTTAGTCTTTACATTAATTTCGAGAAGGTCCGTTGTCTCACATGGGTGGTGCAACTGCATTGATTATGTATTGTTGTCTATTATCATACATGTTAATTATATATCCAGGGGAGGATCGTTAGTATACGTAATTTGTGTTTTGTGTTTGTTTGGTTACTCGGATGTTCATGTGCGTTCGTATGTCTGTTTGGTGGTCGAGTTGTTGTTGCAGACCCGAAGATTGCTGACTTAGTTTCTTAGTCAGCTAGAAGGGCCGGGCATTGAGTGAGGGAGTGATATTACTCATCATGTATATGGTGGCGTATACATATCGCTCTCCCCCTGGGGTTAGGTGGCTCCCGGCACCTAGGGTACATGGTTTACAAAAGTATTTATATGGGTAATACATCGAGAAAAAAATTCAGAGACACAAAATCCTGTGGGGTTAAAAATGTGCAGATGGGGGGGTGTTGTTGAAGTGAATCTGAGGTCCCAAGGGGGATCATGAACTGTAATTAAGGGGTAGCGATGTTGTGTCTCAGAAGTGTAACGTTGTGTCTCACCAGATTACATGTTCTATTGGATTTCACATACACTGTTTAATTCACTTTTTAAATGTTATTGTTTTTATGGTTTAACACTATCACTGTTGGGAGTGTTGTTTTTCTAGACACTGTTCTATGGTCAGTTTGGTGTGTCACATTGCACTTGTTTTATTTCATAGTATGGATATATAGTTTCTGTATGAATTTTTATAGTATTTAAGATATTGGGTGAGACACAAGAATAAACTTAATCTAGGTTTACAACAATTTGGGTATGGAGGTGGAAAGGTTTTGGAAGGTGTTACTTCATGCAACAGAATATGATTATTATTATTAGTATAAAGAGCATGATTAAGAGGGAAAGGGCTGTGGAGTTATATGGAAGAATCCTATGATGTAAGTCGAATGAGTCCATGTCAAAAGTAGTCGATGTTTAAGGTGGGTAATTAACCCTAGAATGGTAACCTGGGGTGATTTTCTCCCTAGTGAATTTGGAGATTATGCAATTCACCCACAAGGCATGGTGGGAATGGGTTGGCGGTCTCAGTACCTTCATGGCCTTGTCTGACTTGGTTGGTGGAGGGTGTGCTGTCCGGCTCTCTCATTGGTTTTTTGCCATAGACTACATTTAGGGAGAATTTCTCCCAGACTTACTGTTACCGTAAGTTGTACAGCCTGGGTGAAAATCTCCCATTGTTACTATTATTGTATTATTTTGTAAACCCTTACATAATTTTTTTTTTCTTTTCAGGCAAGATTTACTGAATAAATTGAGTGAATTATAAAGAATAAGCCATGTCCCGCAAAAAGCGATACACAGATGAAGAACTGGCTGAGATTATGAACACAACTGGGACTCTATCAGATATTTGTGGAGATAAAAGTGGTTCTGAAAGTGATAAGAGTGAAATTGATGAACTTGAAGTGGACCTATTATATAATAGTGATGAAGACAAAGAATATGTTCCTAAACCAGGAGAAGGTGGTGATGAGAGTTCTGATGAGGAAGACTGGAGCAAGGAGAAGAAGAAAAGGGGGAAAAGGTTATCCTCCACACCAGCCAAACGCCAGGCTACCCGTCCTGACTTCAGTACCCCATCAACCTCTGCTGACCGTTCCCTATCCCCAATTCCTACCGATCGTGCCACGTCCCAAGCACCTACTGCTTCTACTTCAGCTAGTCCTCCTGCTACTGATGGGGGAAGACACCAGCGTGATATTCCGCCCGTGGTCACGTTCAACACTACAACGATTGCCACCCCTAGTAACTTTAGGTGGAGTTGTCAGCCGCAGATCCCAGCTAGAGCAAGGACTTCCACAAGGAACATCATGAGTGCCTACACTCCTGGCCCAACTCCAGGGGCGGCAAGGAATGCAGTGTCACCTGGGGAAGCTTTCAGTTTATATTTCAATGATGATATCATCCAAATTATTGTGACTTGGACTAACAAGACCATTGCTACAGTTGCCTCCAAATATAAAGTAAGATCAGCCACTTTTGCTCCCACTGTGCCATTAGAAGTCAAAGCACTGCTGGGTGTACTAGTCATCAGTGGCCAGAAGAACGATGAACACATCCCCACCAGTGAAATGTGGAGCTTGGATACAGGTTGTGCTCTATACCGTGTGGCAATGTCCGAGGCTCGGTTCAGGTTCCTTATTCGGTGTCTAAGATTCGACGACCCAGAAACACGACAGGCTCGGCGAGAGGATGACAAGTTTGCTGCTGTGAGGGAAATATGGGACATTTTTATTGAAAAATGTGGCAAACTGTATGTCCCCCATGAAAACCTCACTGTTGATGAACAGCTACTGGGATTCAGAGGCCGCTGTCCCTTCCGTATGTATATCCCTAACAAGCCGGCCAAGTATGGCCTCAAGCTCGTTCTCATCAATGATAGTGAGTCCAGTTACTTACTTGGTGGCATCCCTTACTTGGGGAAGCAGGGGACTCAACCAAGGGGCAACCTTACACTCGGCCATCACTTTACCCGAGAGCTGACGAGGCCCTACCATGGAACACACCGGAACGTCACGACTGACAACTGGTTCACCTCTGTTACCCTGGTATCAGATCTCCTAAATAACTGTGACATGACTCTTGTTGGCACAGTGCGCGCCAACAAGAAGGAGATACCGAAGGAGATGAAGGAGAAAGGTACAAGAAAGCGGGGATCAAGTGCCTTCCTGTACACAAAGGAAATGACTCTGGTGTCATATGTGTCTGATACATCCAAAACAACAAAGAAACTAGTGTTGCTCCTGTCATCTCAGCACTCTCAGCCCAACATTGGCACTAAAGGAAAGCCGGAGATCATTGACTTCTACAATTCAACGAAAGGAGGAGTTGATACTTTTGATCAAATGTGTTCCCTGAGTTCCTGTTCGCGCAAAACAAGACGTTGGCCACTCTGTATCTTCTATGGAATGCTGAATGCTGCCAATGTGAACTCTTACATTATATACAAGGAGAATATGGAAAGAGGGGGCAACAGAAAAATCATGTCACGCAAGAAGTTCATGCTGCAGGTCGGGAAGGCACTAATCACTCCATGGGCCACGTCACGGCTGCTTTTACCCTTGCCTCGATCCCTGCAGTCCTTGATCACCACTGTCTGCAATGTACCCTCACCAGGCAGTGCTGCAGGATCACCAGGGACATCTTTCTCAGACAGCAGTGGTGCATTGGTGCGCTGTTGTGAGTGCCCGGTCAAGTCGGACAGGAAGACGCGTCACAGGTGCAACAAGTGCGTCAGGCCCATGTGTCCTCGCCATCTGTATCCTGTCTGTGGTGACTGTATCTGAGTGTATGTATAGTACTGTATGTGTTTCAGTGATGTACTTTGAGTCATTTGAAGCATAATTTGCCATACTGCAAGTGTTGAAAGAATAAATAATAAAAAAAAAATTATTTGGTACGTACTGAAAAATTTACCCTTTTTTGTCCGTCTCCCATACAGATTGTAGACGAGCTAGAGGGATGGGACTCAGCCAGGGCGTAGTCCCATGACCCAAGAACACTACTACACCAGAAAAAAACAATCTGGCCTGTATGATTTTTTTTGTCAAATTAATTATTAAGTTCCACCAAAAAAAAGTATCTTTTTTAGTTTGTTTTTGAAATTAAAAAAAAATATATATAATTTAAAGGATAATATCATTTATATTATGCTCAATAATAGAGTACAAGATGTATTTTCTTTGTATGTTTTTCAAATAAAATAATTACCAGGATAAGTATTTTATTTCAATTATTTAATTATCGGGAGAAATTCTCCCGGGGTTACCTTTCACGTTTCTGAAATCGAGGGTTACCATTCTAGGGTTAATGATGTATTTACTTTTGGAGGATGAAGGTTATGTCTCAGTGTATGAGGATATGTTTATCTGACCCTCGCTAAGATTATATTGGTCGGAAGGAAGTAGAGAAGTTTTATAGATATGTGGAAAAGAGTTTTTATTGGAAATGGGCCATTTTAACCTCCACTGATAGATACATGACGTCCTGCATCTTCAGGGGCGAGAGCTAGAGTGCATGTTTAGTTGCGTCGACGCAGAGTCATGGGATGAGACTTGCGTATTGGTGATTGGTGTGTGTCTGTGATAGGTGGGTTGTGGATGGGAGGTGAGATTGGGTCGAGGTTCAGTTTGACCTTTCTCAACTTCTCTCCATGTATGGTGAAGGTGGAGTGATCAGAAGGATCTGTTAGTAGGAAAACATTGTTAGGGAGTGAACTTGTGACTATGAAGGGGCCTAGGAATTTGGGTTTGAGTTTGTTTGTTCGACCTGAGTCTTTTACCATGACTGTGTCGTCAGGTGCTATGTCAAGTGGAATTGACCGTTTGTGTTGTTTTGTCTTTGTCTTTTCCTGGGCTTCTTTCAGGTTTGCTCTAACTTTTTTGTAAATTGTTTGCATACCTCTTTTAATGCAGTGTGCGAGGTTATCTAGGTTGTATAAGGGTGGGGGGGGTTGGTTGAATATTTGGTAGGGTAGGCGCATTGGTTGGCCGAAAATTATTTCATGTGGGGACATCTTTGTTGCGGAATTGACTGTGCTATTGATACTGGCTTGTACCTGTGGTAGCCAATCTTCCCAAGTGTCCAAGAGGTCATTGACCAATGGTCTGAGAATTTCTAGGACCTTGCGATTTGTTCGCTCAGTCAGACCGTTTCCCTGGGGGTGGTATGCAGTGGCAAATGTTTGGTCAATGTTGTAGAGATGTGCTATTTCGCGCATCACTTCATTTTTGAATTCTGAGCCATTGTCAGATAACATTGTGTGTGGTATGTTGTATTTACAAAATATATTGTTGACCAGGGTTTTGGCTACAG
>NW_027467698.1:52500-68814 GCF_046742065.1 Oratosquilla oratoria | reverse complement strand
TGTATAGATATATGTGTGTATAGAAATATATGTATGTATAGATATATGTATTTATAGATAATGTATCGTATAGATATCTCGTATATATAGATATATGTATATATAGGTGTATATATAGGTATATATGGATATATGTGTATATACTGTTTATATGTGTATATACTGTATGTCTATATGTGTATAGATGTGTATATACTGTATATGTGTATACTGTATATATGTGTATATGTGTATATATAATTATATATATAATATATATGTGTGTGTGTGTGTGTGTGTGTGTAATATTGAAACACGGAAAATCTTTCGGACAAACCCGCTTTCGAGTGAGTTGCAGACTGAGGTGAGCAAACCCGAGTGGGAATGTCGAGGTGTGTCTCTATCGACACTTCGAGTTCGAGGTCGAGAAAGAGAAATCAAACTTCGAAGATTTTTCCAATGTCGGCTGAAGTCGTTCTTTATCTGTCTGAGAGTTTCTTGATTTTTTTTTCTATTGCAGTACTGGATGTCTGTCTGTCTGTTTGTCTCTCTGCCTTATGGTCTCTTGCAGTCTTCTTTATTCTTATGTTATGTTTTGTCTGACTGTATCTCTCTCTCACACACACACACACACACACACACACACACACACACACACTCTCTCTCTCTCTCTCTCTCTCTCTCTCTCTCTCTCTCTCTCTCTCTCTCTCTCTCTCTCTCTCTCTCTCTCTCTCTCTCCCCTGTCTCTCTTCCTCTCCCTCTCTTCTTTATTCTCTCAAAGCTCCACCTTTTTGGTGCTACACTGCCCCCAAGGAGGAATATCGGAGGAAAGGAAAGGAAGGCGGGGAGAATATCTGAATTCGGGATAGAAAGAGGCAAAGCGAGGAGAGAGAAGAGAGAAATTCGAAGGAGAAAAAAATGGGGGAGTGGATGACTGAAAAAGAAGAAAAGGAAGAAGAGGATACAGAGGAACTTAGAATGAGGAAGAGGAGGAGGGAGAGGAGGAGGAAGAGAAGGAAGAAGAGGAGGAGGAAGAAGAGGAGGAGAAAGAATAGGAGGAAGAAGAGGAGAAGGAAGAAGAGGAGAAGGAAGAAGAGGAGGAGGAAGAAGAGGAGGAGGAAGAAGAGGAGGAGGAAGAAGAGGAGGAGAAAGAAGAGGAAGAGAAAGAAGAGGAGGAGGTTGAGGAGAAGGAGGAGGAGGAGGAAATGAAAGTAAAGGAATAGGCTACGGTAATGGTGGTAGTGGTGGATTGAAAAAATGGTGGTGGAAGTGATGATGGTGGATGTAGTGCTGATGGAGGCAGTGGATGTGGTGGTGATAGTGGTTGAAGTGGATGTGATGGGAATAGATGTGGCGTAGATGGTTGTGGTAGTGGTTGAAATGGATGTGTTGGTGATAGTTGAAATGGTGGATGTGGTGATTGAAATGGTGGATGCGATGGTGGTTGTAATTATTTGGACGGTGAAAATGAATCGACCCCAAAGAGGCCGACATAAGGGAATAACTATACAAAGCTTCCAGTTAGAGTATCGAGTATCTTTCATTTCATCCGACAATAAACTGAACGATTTTTCTTTGCGATTCGTCAAATTTCAAAATATATCGAACGATGATATACGATCCTGTATTCGCCTGTACAACTGGCTTTAGTTCCAAGTACTGCAGTATTAAAAGTACCACAAGTAGTACAAGTACGATTACTATCGCCTTGATACCTGTGAAGAAGTACCTTACATTTGTTTACGGTAAAACTGAGACATCTGTCTACGTTAGAAGTGTACCCATCTGTACATATGACACCAGTAATGCGACTTCTGCTCTCTTCGCATTCTCTGAGTTGTGTGTTTGAATCCCGCACTCCATTCCGATTCCCGGCTTTGACTGTTACCTGTCCCAGTAGTCCAAGAAGCACATAATAGGTCAAAGGTGACGGCTCCGACCGCAGCTACTCAGCGCCTCCTGGCGTAATAGGTCACACTTATGATGTGCTCCTTAGGTCCAAAACCAACGCTTCTGCCCTCGAGGACGATGTGAAAAGAGAGATTTAAAGGAGGGTAGCAGACTGAAGGGATAGCCTACGTGGGTCTGGTCCATAGGGGAGTCACTGCATAATGCCTCAACTGTCAGTATCCCATACGGGAAGGAACGCATCTCAATTGAATGAAACCGCTTAGCGTAAACCGAAATTTAACTGTTGAGATATCTGGCAGAAGAAAAAATTAAAACAATTTAACTTTCTTGAAAGGCATTGTGTAATGTTTACAGAACTGACGTTGGTACACCTGTATGAAGAGAAATCACGTAGATCTAGGCTCGTCGAATCATGTAACGTGAACATAATCAATCAATCAATTGATGCATCAAGTTCCACTATGTGGAAAATCCGTAACCTCGCAGATCTCTCTGAGAAGAAACATTTGTTGTCTGTGATGGACTAGTCAGGCGCTGTTTCTTTGTCTCTTGCTGAAACTGGTAAAGAATAGTGAGCAGAAAAGTGAGCAGAAAAATGGAAGAAATGTGGTTGAAGTTGATAGAGAGAGATCTTGAGTCCAGTCCGGAGAACGAGTATCAGCCCCTCAGGGCTGTACTCCCTAATGGAGATGACAGGGACCATCACATATAGGCACCCGTCACGTGACCATCACGTCATAGATACCCGTCACATGAACACCACGTCACCACTACATTCTCTTAAACTACGTGTCTGTGACGATGGTTAGCTCAACGCAGTACCTTGGCCGTTGAAAGTAGAGTCAAGGTTGAAGCTTGTGCCAAATGCTGTACACTTGCCCAGAATATAAAAACACAGAGGAGGTGGTTGCCTTCTCACACGTAGGTAGAATCAGTTGGCAATCCTGATGGCAGCCCTGAAAATATATTAGTACTTTTTTCTTTTTCTTATTTGCTTTATTTTCTCTGTGGAGGAAATCTGCTTGTCATCTGGATATTTTGATTTGAGAAGAAACAGTTGGCAAGCCTGCTTGTCAGTTGGCTTCTGTCATGTAGGAAAAATATGTTGGTAGCTCTACCTGTCACTTAGTTTCTCTTACTTCGGAAAAATCATTTAGCAGACCTGGTTTTCATTTTGCTGTATTAAAACAACATAGTTCACTTTGATCAAATTCCTTTGTACAAAGATTTATATTAGGTGGAGTGTGCAGAGTTGGAGCAGATTTGTAGCTCGCAGCTATCGGGAAGAAATCTGATGTGTTGGAGGAAAGTAATTTTTCTCAAACATATCAAATGACTTTCTATGTTTATTCTTTATTTATTTATTCATTTATTTATTTATTTTGAGGAAACATAATAGTTTGCCAAAGTGATTTTATGGCGAATAAAATCCTGGAGATGGGCGTTACCGCCGATTAATCGGAGGTTGGAGAAAAAATAGCCCAGTGTGATAACCCCTTTCGTAAGTTTACCAATCGCCGCTTTTCATTCACACGTTCATAGGGCAGAACAGACGAGGCGAATAAATACGTCTGATGCTGGTAAAAAAAAAAAGGAAATATATGAATAAATAACTAAATAAACATAGATAAATAGAAAACATGAAATAAAGTAAATAGATAAATATATGTATTTGAACAAATAAGATAAAAAGAAAAAAAAATTCTGATGCGATTAATTACAATAGCCCCAACTTCCGTAGTCCATAGTCATTGCTTGGCTGAATAAAGATCATCTCTTTATAGACTGAAGAAAGACTCTAATGAATGCCACCATGTAAAAGTGAGTAATCCTTTTAGTTCTCGGGGGGAGGGGGTTCCTCGATTGAATAGAAATGTTTGGCTGCTTGCTATAGGAATGAATTATAATAACAAATGTGTTTAGTGAATATTGATATCAACTGTGGGTACGAATGATGCCTTTTACGTAGATAAAATCAACCTGAATAGAGACCTTGAATCTAATGTCACAGCTTCGCACGTGTCATACAAGACACTTGACAGGTAGAAACTGGACCACGTGTCTTCTGCAGACTCTTACAGGAGAGAATCGGGTCGGCAAGAGTGTCTCTCTCGCAAAGCTGGACGGAGAGTAGGCCGCATTTCTTACACAGTCTAGCAGAAGGCAATGAAGCGAGCGTCTGATTACAAAACTTTTAAGCATAAGTTTTATGTCGTCAGTACGCTAGGGACTTTACCGACACCCCTGTGGACCTGCGTCACATAGCATTCCTTTATGATTTGAGACTCGTCTTCATTCAAAGAAGGTTGTTGATCCCTTTAAACTTATGCCATACCTTCGTTCTGCTGCTGCCGTCATATCTTTACTTTCTTTACTGTTCCACTTAACCGTGTGAATGGGGTATTTGGTTGTCAAACACGTTTGACAAACGTGTTTGACAACCAAATACCCCATTCACATTGTCAAACATCACTTCAAACACTTGTTTGACCAACCGGGTTTGACAAACAAAATGATGTACATATTTCACACAAAGCTTTGTAGGAGAAAATGGGGTGCATATTTTACACAAAACTTCACAACACAGAATTGGGTGCAGCAGCCAACACTCATTGGAAGTTTGCCCAGTCTTCTGTCTCGGCATTCCCTCACACATGTACACATGTACACACGCATACAAGTAATACAAACGTACACTCATACGCACACGGTGGTAGGCACACATCGACATGTATGTATGAGTGCACTCACGGGCGTTGAACGTATGGACACCTATAAACACATACACACACACACACACATACATACACACACACACACACACACACACACACACACACACACACACACGTACATACACACACACACGTACATACACACACACGTACACACACACACACACACACACACACACACACACACACACACACACACACACACACACACACACACACACACTATTAGAATTCAGTGTAGAGTATTCTGTAAATAAGCAGCATAAATTCCCTTTGTATTTAGTACCGTTGCTTCGTTTTTAATCGCACTGAGGGACTTCTCCTCTTTTCGAATTGAACTCCGTCGCGCCTTCACAACAGAATTGTTTGGTATAGATTGGATTAACACATTAGCGAAACATACCAACAGGAGACCGTCTGGTCCATAACAAAGTGGAATGAAAAAAGAAAGAAATAAACACCCGATGAAAGAAGAACAAGGGAAATAAATACAATGGTGGACACTTCATTGAAGAGGGTTTAGTGTCTTTCGTTTCGGTGACACCTTGAAGGCCTTCGGTCTCTCTGACACCTGACGATTTCATTCAGCTAATCTTGGGACAGATGTGACTCTCAGTCGAACCAGATTGTCTGTCTCTCCTGTCTCACAGATGACGGTTAATGTTTTAGGTCAAGACCGTCCCATGCTTGGTGACACTATACAAATGTACAGATTACATGTACATGTACAGTCTTCCTCATTTTCCTCTTCCTCCTCCTATTCCTCCTCGGTTTCTCCCTCCACTTCTTCCTCTTTCTTGTTCTCTTGTTACTCCTGTTTATCCTCTTTTTACCTAGCACTTCCTCTCTTTTCTTCGTCTTCCTTCTCCCTCTCCCTTCCTCTTCTTCCTCTCCCCTCTTCCTCCCACTTCTCCTTCCTCCTCCAACTCGTCGTCTAAACTCCTGCTCTTTCTCATTCTTCTCCTCTTCCTTATCTACTTCTTCTTCCCCCTTCTCTTCTTACTCTTCCTCCTCTCCATCTTTCCTTCCTCTTACCCCTCGTTCTCTCCCTCCTCCTTGTTTTCTTCCTCATCTTCCTCCTCGCCCCCCTCTTCCTCATCCTCCTCTTCCTCTTTGTCCGCCTAAGAGTGTCTTCCTGCATTTGGGGCGGGGGGGAGGGTGATTCCCTGTCAGGAGACGCTGACTTGGGTCTCGAGCATTCGCGGGAATAAGTGGAGATTGTCATCTGTCAACATTAGTAGCTCCGAGGAGGAAGAGGAGGAGGAGGAGGAAGAGGGGGAGGAGGAGGAGGAGGGGGGATGCAGTGGTCGGGGCAATAAAGAATCTCGAGTGGTCCTCAGTTTGATTCTGAGCCTCGGACTTGAGTTTAAAATACGATGTAATGTGTCTGTATCTGGTTCTTAGGTCGGTCTTTGGAGATACGAAAGTAGGTCTTTCTTTGGCCTCGTTCTGGGCAGTCTGCCCATCTTGGGAAGAAGTAGAATCACTGTAACTTAATCGAGGTTTCATTTCTCCACACACAATTTTTTTTTTTTTTTTTTCTCTTTAGCATCTGTTGTAATTGGTCTCTCATATTCTTAATCCCGCAGTACGGTAAGACTGTCTAAATCGAGGCCAGTGTTAGAACGACCTAAAAGACGTCTTTTTTCAAATACCGAGATACAGGTATAGAAAGAAGGGAGGGAGGAATACATTTCGTCTTTGATACCCAGCGACTCTATCGTACGCTACGTAAGAGCGGAGATTTGAGGAAGACATGAATAAGGAGAATTCATCAAGGAGTGAAGATAAGTCTCCAATTATTGAGGTAAGCTGCGTGACTCGGATCCGTAGGGTTTTCCCTAAAGGTGGTGAAGAGCCTACGACAGGAGGCGCTGAGTAGCTGCGGCCGAGGCCGTCACCTTTGCCCTTTGTGATTGGACTGTTGGGGGCAGGTAACACCCACTGCTGCTAATTAGAGAGGAATGCGGGATTCGAACTCGTAACTAAGCGAATACGAGGCTAGAACGCCTCCGATGACGTCACGAACGTATATTTTAACTGCATAAAACATAGGTCGCCAATATGGTGTACAGGGCAAGACCGAGTTCGAGTCCGGGACCGAGTTCGAGTCCGGGACCGAGTTCGAGTCCGGGACCGAGTTCGAGTCCGGGACCGAGTTCGAGTCCGGGACCGAGTTCGAGTCCGGGACCGAGTTCGAGTCCGGGACCGAGTTCGAGTCCGGGACCGAGTTCGAGTCCGGGACCGAGTTCGAGTCTGGGACCGAGTTCGAGTCTGGGACCGAGTTCGAGTCTGGGACCGAGTTCGAGTCTGGGACCGAGTTCGAGTCCGGGACCGAGTTCGAGTCCGGGACCGAGTTCGAGTCCGGGACCGAGTTCGAGTCCGGGACCGAGTTCGAGTCCGGGACCGAGTTCGAGTCCGGGACCGAGTTCGAGTCCGGGACCGAGTTCGAGTCCGGGACCGAGTTCGAGTCCGGGACCGAGTTCGAGTCCGGGACCGAGTTCGAGTCCGGGACCGAGTTCGAGTCCGGGACCGAGTTCGAGTCCGGGACCGAGTTCGAGTCCGGGACCGAGTTCGAGTCCGGGACCGAGTTCGAGTCCGGGACCGAGTTCGAGTCCGGGACCGAGTTCGAGTCCGGGACCGAGTTCGAGTCCGGGACCGAGTTCGAGTCCGGGACCGAGTTCGAGTCCGGGACCGAGTTCGAGTCCGGGACCGAGTTCGAGTCCGGGACCGAGTTCGAGTCGGGACCGAGTTCGAGTCCGGGACCGAGTTCGAGTCC
This sequence comes from Oratosquilla oratoria, assembly GCF_046742065.1. NCBI lineage: Eukaryota > Metazoa > Arthropoda > Malacostraca > Stomatopoda > Squillidae > Oratosquilla > Oratosquilla oratoria. Next base: position 61,410 of record NW_027467698.1, on the reverse strand, counting down.
GGGACCGAGTTCGAGTCCGGGACCGAGTTCGAGTCCGGGACCGAGTTCGAGTCCGGGACCGAGTTCGAGTCCGGGACCGAGTTCGAGTCCGGGACCGAGTTCGAGTCCGGGACCGAGTTCGAGTCCGGGACCGAGTTCGAGTCCGGGACCGAGTTCGAGTCCGGGACCGAGTTCGAGTCCGGGACCGAGTTCGAGTCCGGGACCGAGTTCGAGTCCGGGACCGAGTTCGAGTCCGGGACCGAGTTCGAGTCCGGGACCGAGTTCGAGTCCGGGACCGAGTTCGAGTCCGGGACCGAGTTCGAGTCCGGGACCGAGTTCGAGTCCGGGACCGAGTTCGAGTCCGGGACCGAGTTCGAGTCCGGGACCGAGTTCGGAGTCCGGGACCGAGTTCGAGTCCGGGACCGAGTTCGAGTCCGGGACCGAGTTCGAGTCCGGGACCGAGTTCGAGTCCGGGACCGAGTTCGAGTCCGGGACCGAGTTCGAGTCCGGGACCGAGTTCGAGTCGGGACCGAGTTCGAGTCCGGGACCGAGTTCGAGTCCGGGACCGAGTTCGAGTCCGGGACCGAGTTCGAGTCCGGGACCGAGTTCGAGTCCGGGACCGAGTTCGAGTCCGGGACCGAGTTCGAGTCCGGGACCGAGTTCGAGTCCGGGACCGAGTTCGAGTCCGGGACCGAGTTCGAGTCCGGGACCGAGTTCGAGTCCGGGACCGAGTTTCGAGTCCGGGACCGAGTTCGAGTCCGGGACCGAGTTCGAGTCCGGGACCGAGTTCGAGTCCGGGACCGAGTTCGAGTCCGGGACCGAGTTCGAGTCCGGGACCGAGTTCGAGTCCGGGACCGAGTTCGAGTCCGGGACCGAGTTCGAGTCCGGGACCGAGTTCGAGTCCGGGACCGAGTTCGAGTGGGACCGAGTTCGAGTCCGGGACCGAGTTCGAGTCCGGGACCGAGTTCGAGTCCGGGACCGAGTTCGAGTCGGGACCGAGTTCGAGTCCGGGACCGAGTCCGGGACCGGGACCGAGTCCGGGACCGGGACCGAGTCCGGGACCGGGACCGAGTCCGGGACCGGGACCGAGTCCGGGACCGGGACCGAGTCCGGGACCGGGACCGAGTCCGGGACCGGGACCGAGTCCGGGACCGGGACCGAGTCCGGGACCGGGACCGAGTCCGGGACCGAGTTCGAGTCCGGGACCGAGTTCGAGTCCGGGACCGAGTTCGAGTCCGGGACCGAGTTCGAGTCCGGGACCGAGTTCGAGTCCGGGACCGAGTTCGAGTCCGGGACCGAGTTCGAGTCCGGGACCGAGTTCGAGTCCGGGACCGAGTTCGAGTCCGGGACCGAGTTCGAGTCCGGGACCGAGTTCGAGTCCGGGACCGAGTTCGAGTCCGGGACCGAGTTCGAGTCCGGGACCGAGTTCGAGTCCGGGACCGAGTTCGAGTCCGGGACCGAGTTCGAGTCCGGGACCGAGTTCGAGTCCGGGACCGAGTTCGAGTCCGGGACCGAGTTCGAGTCCGGGACCGAGTTCGAGTCCGGGACCGAGTTCGAGTCCGGGACCGAGTTCGAGTCCGGGACCGAGTTCGAGTCCGGGACCGAGTTCGAGTCCGGGACCGAGTTCGAGTCCGGGACCGAGTTCGAGTTCCGAGTTCGACCGAGCGAGTCCGGGACCGAGTTCGAGTCCGGGACCGAGTTCGAGTCCGGGACCGAGTTCGAGTCCGGGACCGAGTTCGAGTCCGGGACCGAGTTCGAGTCCGGGACCGAGTTCGAGTCCGGGACCGAGTTCGAGTCCGGGACCGAGTTCGAGTCCGGGACCGAGTTCGAGTCCGGGACCGAGTTCGAGTCCGGGACCGAGTTCGAGTCCGGGACCGAGTTCGAGTCCGATACAGAGACCGAGGCCGAGTCGAGACCGAGGCCGAGTCGAGACCGAGGCCGAGTCGAGACCGAGGCCGAATAAAGCCAGAGTCCGAGACTGAGACCGAACATGACATACAAGAGACTTCGCGCGAGAGAGCCTGGAAACGTGGACCTCGAGGAACCCGGTGGGGCGGCGGCCGCCGGCAGAGTCCGTTGGTTGGCTCTGCCGACTCTCTCTTCCCTGTGCGCCGTGGGGTTCGCCCTTCTTCTTTAAATCCTTCCGGGACTTGTGTCCACGGAAGAGCATCAAACAACCTTGCTCTCTTTCCCCCTCATACTCTCCCCTCTTTCCGCTCTTCTCTCCTCTTTGCCCTCTTCTCTCCTCTTTCCCCTCTTCTCTCCTCTTTCCCCTCTTCTCTCCTCTTTCCCCTCTTCTCTCCTCTTTCCCCTCTTCTCTCCTCTTTCCCCTCTTCTCTCCTCTTTCCCCTCTTCTCTGCTCTTTCTCCTCTTCTCCCCTCTTTACCCCCCTCTCCCCTCTTTAACCTTGTATCCTCATCTTTTCGCTTTCTCTTCCTCTTCTTCCTCCCTTTCTGCCCTTCTCTTCATCTTTTCCTCTGCCGCTTCTCTTTTCCTCTTCCTTTTCCTCTTTTTCTTCGCTTTGCAACTCTCTTCTCTTCACCCACGTCGAGATACTCAGTGTTATGTTAATTCATGTTGGCTTTTTTCTCCCCATCATTTTTTTTTTATCTATTTCCTCTTTTCGTCTTCCCTCCCCTTCGCTCTCTATTTCTCTGTCTATCTCCTCTCTCTCTCTCTCTCTCTCTCTCTCTATATATATATATATATATATATATATATATATACAGTATATACATGTGTGTGTGTGTGTGCGTTTTCTCCAGCCTCCGTTGTCTATTGTCTCACTTTGTCTGTGAACTTCTCTCAAGTTGATCTCGTTTGTTCCTTCCAGCCGCCGCGAGAAAATCTCTCTCCTCCCCACCAACATACTCTAGCTGCTTTCTCCTCTTCCTCCTCCCCCCCTCCTCCTCCTCCTCCTCCTCTTCCTCCTCCTCCCACGCAGGAAAATACGTAAACTCTGTAGTGTGTCTGTTATGGTACTGGTGGGGAGGTCTTGTCTTTTTCTTCCTTCTTTTAATTATTCGCCTCTGATACACTCCCCTCTCCCCCTCCACCTCTCCCCCTCCCCTCTCCACCTCTCCCCCTCCCCTCTCCCCCTCCCCCCTCCCCCTCCCCCCTCTCCTCTTTCCCCCGGAGATACAGTAGGATACTAAAGTTTCTGATGCACTAAGCAGTTCCATGTCCATCACCACCTATCATACCCATTTATAAAATTATCTAACCTTTTAAAACAACCAATAGTTTCAGTACTATCTACAAGTCTATTCCATTCGTTAACCACGATATTGGTAAACCAGTTCCTACCTATTTCCTTCTTAAATCTAAATTTGTCCAATATTGCAAGTCCTGCCCTGTTGTCTTAATATGATGACCTTGTCTGTGGACTCAGTAATGAACAGGACGCTGTGCTGTAGTTCATTCACTACGTGTCATCACTTCAAAAAAAAATTTTTTTTACCAATATATTAAATTGTCTATGTACCTATTCATTTATTTATTTCTGTTCTATATTTAGTTATTTAATTTTCTATTTATCTGTCATTTGTTTTCATTTATTCATTTGTTCATCTATATATCTATTCATTTATTAATTCGCTAATCTATACATTTACGTAAACTCCTTCATTCGTTTATTTACTCTTTTTCACTTATTGTATTCGTTCACTATAAACCCACTATCGGAGAAAAAATGACGGAAGTACAGGGAAACTGTATATTTCGACTTCTATATGTAGTCCTCTTCAGCAGAATGCTTACAAGAAGTTAAGGTACAAGTATATATGAGGAATTACTGTATTCATTCTATTGTATCTATTTTCTTACTTTATTTCATTTTTCTCTTTTGCTTTTTAGTTATCTATGTATTTACTACTTTATGCCTTTATTAATCTTTTGTCTTTATTTTTTTACTTAATTTTTATTTACCTATTCATTCATTATAAATTTGTTTATCAATATTGTATATGTAAATAAATATATATATATATATATATATATATTATATGTTGTGCGTGTGTAAGTGTTTATGTATGTATTGAGTGTGTATGTGAAGAGTGTGTGTAAAATGGACCTTATGGAGGTTAATTCATTCTGTTCATAAGAGTAAAAAAACAAAGACATACAAGAAAAGGAGAGAGAGAGAGAGAGAGAGAGAGAGAGAGAGAGCGAGCGTGTTGGGGGCATCCGGGGAGCATAAGGCCCGACGCCAATAAGATCAACGAAGCGGAAACCATCAAAAGATTCAGAATCTATGGTCACGGTTGTGAACGCGAAATCACGTCTCTTCAAACGCCAGGAGGTACTCCACCCCTCCCCCACCCCCTCCCTCCCCCCTCTGGTCACAAAAGAGGCTCTCCTGCAGACACGAATTCGTTGAAAGAGGCAAAGAGAGAGGCAGAGATGTGGTGGAAAGAGAGAGAGGTCTTCAGTGTTTGATCGAGGTAAGAAATGAAGAGGTGAAAGAGATTCTGATGGTAAGGCTTCATGAAGAATCGCTGAGGTGAAGGAGGAGGAGGAGGAGGAAGAGGGGATGAAGCAAGAGGAAGCGGAGTAAAAGCAAGGAGAGAAAATGTGGAGGAGGAGGGATAGAAGAAAGGTAGAAGAGGAGGCAGAAAGGGAGAAGAAGGAGCGGAAGGAGCAGGAAGAGGAGTGGGATGGCGAGAAGGAGGGGGATGAAGAAGAAGAGGAGGAGGAGGAGGAGGGACATTTACGAGTATATATGTATGCATGTGCAGTATATATGCATATATACATATGTATGTGTATATATATATATATATATATATATATATATATATATATATATATATATCAGTAATATCTCAGAACAATCCATGAAGTGACCCAGTTACTAAGTCAATTGGACGTAATTGGGTAAACCACCGTAAAATATGTGTAAATGAATGATACAAGATTTAGTTTCGTTAAACCTTAAATTACAATAATAGACACTAATCATACATATTTTTCTAGAATGATAAATATAATCTATGAAATGATTTTGCATACCTGCAGTTTATTTGCGAATTGCTTTGAAAATAGTATGAAATAATACAATGGTTCTCGTTATGACATGGTATTCCTTTTATTTTTTGACCGACAGCAGTGTCACTATACAGCTGTTTGACTTAACTACGTAACGGCCAGCATTTGTTATCTATCTTTTTATGTAAATATTTTATTGTATTTACATTTTTTATGTTCCAATGCGCTTCAACCCCATCATTTGGGGGTATTTATATTCTATGATGTAAATATTCTATCGCACACATTAATTATTTATATTCATAACTCAGAAATGGGAAGAAAAAGTAAAGTAGATGAAGTTGAAGGATGTAAGGGGTATTTATATTCTATGATGTAAATATTCTATTGCATACATGAATTCTTTATATACGTAGCTCAGAATCGGAAGGAAAAAGTAAAGTAGATAAAGCTGAGGGATGTATGGAATGTATGGGATGAGAAGAGAAGCAGAAGTAGAGGAGGAATGAATATATTTCAAAGAGGAATGAGTATATTTCAAGATGTGTAAAGAAGGTAAGATGTTATGTGGGATGAATCTGAAAGGAGCCAAAGGAAAGACCTCCAATGGTGGGATGACGTGATGACGAAAGTAACAGAAAAGAACAAGCATATGAATATTATCGTAAATCTAGAAACGTGTGACAGGTGGGATGAATTTGAAAGGAGCCAAAGGAGCCCCCCCCACCCCACCCCCAATGGTGGGATTATGAGGTGATGACGAAAGTAACAGAAAAGAACAAGCATATGAATATTCGTCGTAAATCTAGAAACTTGTGAGAAGTGCAGAATACGGAGGTTGGAAGCAAAAGGCAAGGTGAGGGAGTCTAAGAGGAGAACAGGTGTAAGGTGGGGGTAGGTGTCTGAAGGAGAATTTTGAAAAAGTAGGAAAAGGTGTTTTGGAAAGAAGTGGAAAGATTGAAAGGAGGCGAGTCTATGGAGAGAAGAAGTTGAATGGTACATATGCAAGCGAATGCGGTAAGGCAAGATGGGTTGAGTTCGTCGAGTTCTTGACTAAAGGAAGCCAGGAACGCTTTGACTTAGCAGCGAGAAATGCCAGGAAGATAGATATGAGGATAGAAGAGAATAATAGAAATAGAAAGAAAGAGGAAATACGGTGATAGTAAAGCACCTGGGTTAAATGGTTTCCACGTGAAGAATTTATCGCAAAGTAGAATTAATTGTGCTGGAATGGCTGGTGAGATTGTTTCATGTGTGCTCAAGTGAAGGAAGTGCACTGGAAACGTGCAAGTATAGCTTCACTATACAAGGAAAAAGTCAACAAACATGAATGTAGTCGTTTTAGAGCGATTAGTCTGTCAAATGTAATCGGTAAGGTGAGGAGGTTTTTAATTAAGAGGATTAGAGGGGGAACAGAGGGAGTAATTAGAAAGAGCAATGTGGGTTTACGAAAGGAAGAGATCGTGTTGATCAAGTCATTCATATTAAGACAGCTATTGCTTTTTTTTTTTTTTTTTTTTTGGCAAAGTTTAAAGCCTTTTTGGGAGGGGGAGCTTCCATAAAATTGAAAAATTATGACAGGATTGACAGAGATATTTTATGGAATATATTGAAGATGTATGGGACAGGGGAAATCTATTAAGGGCACTTAAAGTTACTCACATAATTAATATAAACTTTGACTCATTGTTGTATAGACATGATCGCATGTCTGTTGAGCAAGGGAGGGAGAGGGCAGGGTATAGGGGTGGGTGGAGGGTGGTTGTATATGGGGACAGAAAGGGAAGCCGCCGTTTAGTAAAGCGGCCCTGCTGTGGATGTGCTCTCTCTCGTTGTATTGCCCTGGCAGTGAGTAGAAAACAAGGAAAACAAGTGCATTCACATTGTCTATTTTCCTCTTCATCCACGAGGAGCTAAGATGGGATGGGGAAACAAGGGTGGTGGATGAGAGTGGAATGGGTGGGAGTGAGTGTGTGGAGTTAGCTACCTACCATATAAGGGGGAAGAATCCCTTGAATGGTATATAATATACTTCGCGGCCTAGGCTTCCATTGCCCTTAGTACCTTCAATACGTCGACGCAACCGAAGCTCGGGTCCCTCGTCTGAAAAGGTGTACGGTCGATCAAGGTTCCGTCGTCCTCGTTATCATCAATTGGGGGGCATACACTAGGAGGCGCTTTGCTTCATTCATCACCGGCGCCAGTCCCCACGGCCTCTCAGGGCAAGCTCCCAGGAAGACACCATTCCTACTCCAAATAACTCCATCCTTGACTGAAGCAAATGATCTCGTTTCTGCCGCATTCAGGTAGATTATGGTTGTCTTTGTCATCGACAAAAGAAATCGTAATAGAATGATAATGAACTTGGTAACAAATAAGAATAATAGATAATACCAGTATATAGCAATAGATAAAAAATGAAGACAGAAGAGTAATGACAATAATGAGGACAATAGCAACATTATCACGGACGTTAGACAACAATAACGACAATAAAAATAGCAACAAACAGCAATAACAAAATAACAACGCAACACTAACAATAACATTGAAAAATAACAATACCATTGGCAAAGACCATAAATAACCAAATAACAACAACAAAACATAACGATAACAATGATCCTGATAATGAATAGGGTCGTTCAAGATAGTAGAGAAGGTCGAATAATTTTCTCTTTGTCCTTGATAATCTTCACATCAATATATCAAACCGAGCCTCGCGAACCAGGCGTACCAACTTGACGCGGGAACAGTGGTACCAACTGAATTTTGATGTTTGAATTTACCCCTTAGTAGAGTTACTGTATTCTCTTCCTTAGCTGAACAAAATCATCTGGCGGCAGTCAGAGTATGTAGCCAGAAAATGTAATTAAAGTGTGTCCTTTGACGATGAACTTACCGTAACAACAATAATAATAACAACTACAGGAGCAACAACCATAACTATAATCTCAGCAACAACAACCACAGCAATAACAACTAGAGTAATAACAACCATAGCAACAACTAAATAAATAACTACAGCAACAACTACAGTAATAACAGCAACCACAACCGCAGCATCAATAACTACAGCAATTACAACAATCACGGCAACAACTACACCAATAACAACAACCACAGCAATAACAACTAGAGTAATAACCATAGCAACAATAATTTCATAAATAACCACAGCAACAACTACAACAATAACAGCGACCACAGCAACAACCACAGTATCAACAATTACAGCAGTTGCAACAATCACGGCAACTACACCAATAACAACCACAGCAGCAATAACTACATCAATAACAACCACAGCAATAACAACCACAGCAATGACTACAACAGTAACAACAACCAGTGCAACAACTACAGCAATAGCAATAACCACAGCAATAATGACTACAGCAATAAAAACAACCACAGCAACATCTACGCAATAACAACAACCACAGCAACAATAACTACAGCAGTAACAGCCACAGCAACAACAACGACAGCAGTAACAACCACTGCAACAACAACGAAAGCAGTAACAACAGCAACCACAGCAACAACGACAGCAGTAACAACATCAACCACAGCAGTAACATCATGAACCACACCAGTAACAACATCAACCACAGCAACAACAACCACAGCATATGGTCGTGAGTTCGATTCCCGCTGTGGGCTATGACGCGTCGGTTCCCGACAGCCCCGGCCAGGTGGGGAGGCGACCAAAACATCGGTTTAAAAATCACAGCGGCTTGCCGCAAATGATAGGGCCTGCCTAACCAGGGGTTTCTCTTTTCTCACTTCGTAGGAGTAGGATGATGAGTTTACATCATCATAACCATCATCATCACCATCATCATCACCATCATCACCATCATCATCACCATCATCATCACCATCATCATCACCATCATCACCATCATCACCATCACCAACACTATCACCACCATCACTATC